>NW_019242999.1:0-33030 GCF_002742605.1 Olea europaea var. sylvestris | reverse complement strand
GCTTCCTTCAATTGGCAATTTCCTCCTTTGTGTTGTATTAATTAGTAAAAAAGGGAATATAAATCTAGATCTTTCTTGTTGGAAACCAAAGACATGTAATATAAGTAGGAATTTAAATTACACTTGTCTGACATTCACTTTGTCATCGTGCAGGTTCGGAATTTATTATTGACTGGAAGTCTATTTTGCGGACCACTATTTCTTACATTCTGCTTCCTTAATACTGTTGCCATTGCTTACACTGCCACTGCAGCACTGCCATTCGGGACCATTGTGGTTATCTTTCTTATTTGGGCCCTCGTGACATCACCTTTGTTAATCATGGGCGGGATTGCAGGAAAGAATAGCAAGGCAGAGTTTCAAGCTCCATGCCGCACCACAAAATACCCCCGAGAGATCCCAACCTTACCTTGGTACCGTGGAACTTTGCCTCAGATGGCAATGGCTGGATTCTTGCCTTTCAGCGCCATTTACATCGAACTTTACTACATATTTGCTAGCGTATGGGGCCATAGGATCTATACCATTTACAGCATCTTATTTATAGTCTTCATCATCCTCTTGATCGTTACTGCTTTTATTACCGTGGCATTGACGTACTTCCAGCTTGCCGCTGAAGACCATGAATGGTGGTGGAGGTATTACATCTTATCCCTATAAGAAAAGTTTTTAATGCTTTCTGCTTAGTTTTTTCACTTGTAATTTTCTAATATTGACTACTGAATTCAGGTCGTTCCTTTGCGGTGGATCAACTGGGCTGTTCATCTATGCCTACTGTTTGTATTACTATTATGCACGATCAGATATGTCGGGCTTCATGCAAACCTCATTCTTCTTCGGATACATGGCTTGCATTTGCTATGGTTTCTTTCTCATGCTCGGCACAGTTGGCTTCCGAGCGGCGCTCTTTTTCGTCCGTCACATATACCGCTCGATTAAGTGCGAGTAGCAACTTGGTTTGTAGCTTTCAATGCTCTACAAGTATGGCAAGTCAAAACAGGACTTCTCAATGGAGAGATTGACCGATCTTACCATGGTACAGACGAAGAATTTATTTTGTTACTTCTAGTTTTAGAGTTTTCAATATTCTGGCTTTTGTCGTTGAAACCTCCAGATTGTAGAATGGGCAGAGATGAAGGTTGCCTTTCTCGTTATATGTTTATATTCTCCTTTTTTTTCTTTTTTTCTTTTCCCTTTTTTTGCAGAGTGTTATTGACACTTGAGTACCATCTTTTTTTCGTCCATAGTTTAGAGTCACTGCCCCGTTTAGTTTCACTGTTTTAATCCTTTGTACAATGGAAAATTATTACTGTCTCAATAACAGATCTATTGTCCAGAGGCATTCCGCTAGTTGTGGTAGAATGATTGAACATGTTTCGTATCGGACTAGGTTATATGGTATCTGAGGTGTCAAAATGAGTGAGTCGATATGATCGGTTTAAGGGCCTAGTAAAGACTTGAAATTTTTTATTCACAAAAGAAAATATGAATGAAAAATTTATCGTGTATCTTAAAATGATTAATAGTAAATATTAAAGATTGACTACGTTAAGAAAGTTTAAGGATATTTGGCTTTCATTTGGCCCCTATTTTTTTAAAATTCATTTTTTCAACTCATTTTCATCATGACATTTTTCCGAAGAAAATGATCATTTGATAAAGTAAACATATAACAAGTAGTGCATTTTATATTATTCATATCCCTTGCAAAATCTACACCTACATATCCGTTTATTACTACATCTTCACTACATGAATTAAAATATAAGATGATGTTTGGTGAGGACTAAAGAATTTTAGTAGATTGTGATGGAAGTTTTTGAAATGTATCGTTGAAAAGTTGTGAGATTCATGAGAGATGTGGTTAATATTGATTGTTTGACTTTGACTTAGATTTAGATTAAAATCAAATTTTAATCCGAAGCGAACAAGCACTAAGCCAAAGTGTGAAAGTCTTTCAAAATCTAAGTAGCACTTTTAATGTCATCCAGTGTTCCGGGGTCAGATTGGCCATAAACCTGCATAGGGTACTCAGCTCATCTCTTCCAGTATTACCTTATTTTTAGAACTCATATATTTTTCGGCCAAGAAGATTGCATTTGTACTACTGAATATTTTTGTATCTTGAAGACGAAGTAATATCCCCTATTTCGATCTCATTTCCAGCTTCTCACTATTTCCATTCAGCACATATTTCGGAAAAACCCAAATGCAGAGATGACTAATGCTGGGTCGATGTCCATTCTACGCCTCGAGAAGAGTTTTATAAATAGACTTGGATGGAACTAAATTCACGACATATGCAGCTGTGTCGAGGGCATATACTTAAAACAAGATTGGAAGTGCTGATAAATTCCTAGCGCATTTAGTTGGACTACGATTCCTTGTTCTGATACATAGTTCCTAAATTTAAATGAAAGTATTAACCATCTTGACCCAATTGAAGTATCTTGGTACGTTTCCCTATACGTTTCTCAACGTATGTTGGATACTCTTAAAACTTGTCAAAAACTTTGTACTTACGGGATATCGAATATATTTACCTATATCTCCGTAAAGGTGAAAAGTACTTGCAATACAAAAAAAATTGTGATTTTGCAACAAAATATTTTATGACATACAAAAAGTTGTAGCAATAATTGAATTAGCTATAGAAGTTTTTAAAGTTCGTCGCAAAAATTATGGTGAAAAAATAAAAAAATTGTGAAATGTCAAGGATAAAATAGTAAAGATTGTCGCCAAAAATATGAAGGGAAGCATGGTGTCAAAATATCACTACAAAAGACAACTGATTTTGCGACAAAAAAATGTTGTTGCAAAAATTGAGATTTTGTTGCAAAAGTAATTTAGTGACAACAATATATTTGTTGCGGGTATTGTCGCTCTATATGAGTCACGGAATGTGTTCTACGACGACTTTCGACCATTAATTCCATTAACAAAATTGCAACACTATTTGTATGACGCAGAAAATACGAAATGACAACATAATATATGTAGCCATAATGTTGTCGCAACATATCTATGCCGCGAAAAATTTAGAGGGCGACAAGTCGGTTTATCACTACGAATATTCCAATAAAGTTTTTATGAGAAATATGTTTGTTGCGAATGTTGAGTCACCAAATGTATTTTGCGACGACTTTCGACCATTCATTGTATTAACAAAATCGCAACATTATTTATTTGCCGTGAAATATGTTTTACAATGTGTTTGATATGTCACATAATGTATTTTAAGATATTTAATATTTGTAGTGCCATTTATTATATAACAAGTGGTGAGTGTTTTTAAATATATTTTGCAACACAAAGAGTCTATCGCGCCATCATTTGTGCAACAAGTATAGTTGTTGCCTAATTTATTTCATAATTATTTATGTACATCGCATATTTTATTTTATAACATACAAAATTATTATGCAAACTGTTTTTTGACAATGAACATTTATTTTGTCTTCTACAATATTTGATAGGCCCCCCTTTCTAGTACTTATTCTGAAAGCTCTGCAGTAGTGCAAAAATTTCTAAATTAAATGAATGTCTAGTGTAACTCTTTATAATCATATAGAATGTTAACACAAGATCAACAACTCTGGCAATAAGCAATCAAATATATCTCATTAACTGGTTACTCTAGCCTTAAATGTCAATAAAAATTCTTATCAACTCTTGGTAGATGCATCATCAATACTTGAATCTACATATGAAAGGAAACATGTAGATAGCCATTATAAAATAAAATAGAAAAACATTACGCAAATATATATATATATATATATATGAATGTTGATTATGGGCTGCTAATCCAAACTATTTTATGCAACACCTAGGAAGCATGCATGCCATTGCACCAAAGAAAAATTCAATCTCAATAAGCAAATGTAATAGGCTTCTCTCTAGTAACAGCGCAAAACTAAACCATGTGCTTCGGGCAACAGACTTCGTCAGTAATTTGCTTATGATTGAGATGCTCTTGAAGGAAAACTGACATGATAGAAGGGTTCGAAAGTTTTTAGTAAACCGAAACATCTCTTTTGTTCAATTGAGAGAGTTTACAATTTGAAATTGTTAGGGCAGGGAGTAAAAGAAAAATGAGAGTGAGTCGATGAATTAAGGGAGAGGAGAGAAACATGTATTTTTCATACACAAAGAGTCTATCGCGCCATCATTTGTGCAACAAGTATAGTTGTTGCCTAATTTATTTCATAATTATTTATGTACATCGCATATTTTATTTTATAACATAAAAAATTATTATGCAAACTGTTTTTTGACAATGAACATTTATTTTGTCTTCTACAATATTTGATAGGCCCCCCTTTCTATTACTTATTCTGAAAGCTCTGCAGTAGTGCAAAAATTTCTAAATTAAATGAATGTCTAGTGTAACTCTTTATAATCATATAGAATGTTAGCACAAGATCAACAACTCTGGCAATGAGCAATCAAATATATCTCATTAACTGGTTACTCTAACCTTAAATGTCAATAAAAATTCTTATCAACTCTTGGTAGATGCATCATCAATACTTGAATCTACATATGAAAGGAAACATGTAGATAGCCATTATAAAATAAAATAGAAAAACATTACGCAAATATATATATATATATATATATGAATGTTGATTATGGGCTGCTAATCCAAACTATTTTATGCAACACCTAGGAAGCATGCATGCCATTGCACCAAAGAAAAATTCAATCTCAATAAGCAAATGTAATAGGCTTCTCTCTAGTAACAGCGCAAAACTAAACCATGTGCTTCGGGCAACAGACTTCGTCAGTAATTTGCTTATGATTGAGATGCTCTTGAAGGAAAACTGACATGATAGAAGGGTTCGAAAGTTTTTAGTAAACCGAAACATCTCTTTTGTTCAATTGAGAGAGTTTACAAATTGAAATTGTTAGGGCAGGGAGTAAAAGAAAAATGAGAGTGAGTCGATGAATTAAGGGAGAGGAGAGACATGTATTTTTCACATTTTTTTTCTTTTTTCTTTTTAAAATTTATATTTGATTTATTTTTAATTCCCATAAATTTAGTAACATAACAAACTGTAGGTAATATTTTGGATCTAAATATAATTAATTTGAATAATATTGCCAACAGATTCTCAACTGATAGATTCATAGGTAAACTTCAATTAATTTTTATTTATTTATTTATTTTACTATCAATGGTTAGCACGTCACAATTTTCATTGGTAAAATTTTATATTTTTATTTTGTTAAAAAATTTATCAACGGATCAACAACGAAATCTCAATAATGCCTATATGTCGTTAGTAATTCCGTTGCTAAGACATTTACTTTATAATTATAAATTCTTTAAAATATGTTATTGGAAAATCGTTGATAATTCGTTACTAATAGCTTCAGATTTAGTTCGTTGGTAAAAATCTATCTCTAAAGCATCCCTTTCTAGTAGTGCATTTTGTTGCAAGAAAAAAGGTTTGTCGCCATAAGTTTACAACCAAAAATATTTTGGCACCTTGCTTCCCTCATATTTTTGGCGACATTTTGTATTATTTGTTGCAACTTCTCACATTTTACGACAACTTTTTATGTTGACTTATATTTTTTGGTACTTATTTTTTTTTATCACAATCACTGCGACAAACTTTAAAAATGTCACTTATTGCGACAACTTTTTGTATGTCACGAAAAATCTCATCACGAAATCACAGTTTTGTTGTAGTGTATTTTTTTGTTTGAAATTTATGAAGACAAACTTTATTTCTTGTAACAAAGTGTTTGTGATGCAATAGGGTTTATTTTTGCCAAAGACGAATATTTTGTTGCTAAAATCTGTAAGAATGAAGGAAAAAAATTGTGAACTCTTGTAGTCATTGCTTTAGCTTGTAGGAATGTGTTAAAAAAATTGAGACATCCACATTTGTTTCACATTAGTCTTTGTATTAATGAACAACATTTGTAACTAGTGTATTCTTCTATTGTTCATAAATAAATGTTTTAAACTAATTAACAAATTCATAGTAAATTATTAGGAAAGTATGCAAAACGCAATTGTATTTTTTTATACGAATTTACTTTTTATACTATTTCTATTGTTTATAACGTATGAATAATGGAAACTTCAAAATATTAAAGTTTGACTTTTATGATTGTATTTAGTGTTTAAGCAAAATATAACATGAAATATAAATTTCTTAAATTATATAGTTCGGTAATCATTAAAATTGAACAAAAATATGATAAATGTGTAACAACACTTGATCAATCCCTTAAATGATAAATAGATTTCTCAATATTTAAAGCAAATAAATAATCAAACCATATATCATATACGGTGAGTAGCTGGTGTCATGTTGAAGCATGCTAATCAGATGATTGCTCCTACTCCACTAATTCACGGATTCTTGCTCTGCTTCTCTAAAAATATAACATGAAATATAAATTTCTTAAATTATATAGTTCGGTAATCATTAAAATTGAACAAAAATATGATAAATGTGTAACTACACTTGATCAATCCCTTAAATGATAAATAGATTTCTCAATATTTAAAGCAAATAAATAATCAAACCAGATATCATATACGGTGAGTAGCTGGTGTCATGTTGAAGCATGCTAATCAGATGATTGCTCCTACTCCACTAATTCACGGATTCTTGCTCTGCTTCTCTATTTGTTTGCAAAGGACTATTGACTTGGTATCAATAGATATCAAATCAAAATAGTGGCTCGAGGAAGGTTTTGGACCATGTCCAAGTTACACCTCTACATTTTCCTAAAACTTCGTAAATGATCTCAAATTCAATGAAGCTTGATATCCGTCTAGAGCAGGTTGCTTATCTCAAGCATTCACTCCTATATATGGATGAAGAGAAAAAGTGGAAAATATATTAAGAGTAAAAATACAATAAATATTTATACATATGTTGTTCATGCCTCATCATTTAACCACCATTTTTCTGTCTATAATGAGTCTCGTAAAAAATGTATATCTCTCGATGTGCATTTTCTTTAGTAATTGTTATCTGTTTAAAATAATATATTTATAAATATCTTAATTTTTATAAACTGAAATAACAAAATAATCTGTTGTGCAAGACGTGTAACAAATGATTTTGATCGTCACAATATTATATTTAATGCAGTTGTGACTTGTCAAATTGTTTGTAGATAATGCCTGAACTTAATTCATATATCAATGTAATTGACTCTCTTATTATAATGTCATTATTATTGCTATAATTTTTTTTTTTTAACTATATTCACCTGCAATTAAATCATATATCAATGTAATTAACTCTCTTATTATAATTCAATTATTGTTGTTATTAGTTTTTTAACTATAATAATTATTTCAACTTTATGTTTAAATTAATATGTTCTTAATATTTACAAAATAATAATTAGCTCTCTTATTATAATTCAATAATTGTCGTTATTAGTTTTTTTTAACTATATTAATTATTTTAATTTTATATTTAAATTATTAAGTTCTTAATATTAACAAAATAATAATTATTTGAAATTCAGGGTAGACCAATATTCATAGCTAGCCCAAATCTACTTGCTATAGAATAGTTGGTTGATTTTTTAATGCATCATCTAATATTTTCGATTAAATGTTTTTCTTTGAGTCTACACTAGTAATCATGATATTGCCTCCCTGAAATATGGTTCTCTCATTTAAGGACACGAGCTACTATGAAGTCAAGCTTGAATTTTGCGTACAAATAAAAAATAAAATTAATATATATATATATATATATATATATATAATTTATTTCTATTAACCTAGGAAATTAATGACTACTCCAAAATTTTGTAAAAAACTGAATATATATTTTATTTTTCTTTACATATATCAATCCACCTTTTGTAACATAGTGGAGCAAAGGATCGAACAATGGCCATACTCATTAGCAAAACGTGCTTGCTAATTAATTTCTAGTAGCTATTCCTAACTTTTTAAAAATCTTCAGTGACATTTTTGGTGTTGTAATAATGATATCATCACTGCTCTTGCCTCTTGTAAGATCATGTACCTTCCGCTCCAATGAATGAGAATTCACAATAAAAATAAAAATAATAATAAATAAATAAATATAAAAATAAGATCGTATCAATTAAAAGTCTACATTAAGATAATTTTATATCATGGACTTTAAGATAAATTTATAATGGAGAGTGGTCTCTGGTGAGGCTGAAGTAATAGGATATGAACTTGAAGATTAGTAGTCTTGGATAATAAAGCACAGATCTTAGCTTGAGGAGTTGTATGGGATAGTGGATCCTTGCATGATGCCCTTGATGAGAGAGCTTTTCAAGGCAGCTCGTAGTTCGTGGTAAAAGCTCTATTTTCTTATTCATCACTAGAACAAAAAAAATATTTTGCAACACATAAAATGCAACATTTGTTATTTGAATATTCTATGCATCTTAATTTGTGCTTTAAAAGGTTGTGGTTAGCTGATAGTAAACCCGTGCCTGTGCAAATCTAATTTGTATTTGCACATTTTTTAACTGATCATCTCAGGTTGCCTTCTTTAAAGTCCCCCAGCGCAAAAGCATGGAGTAATAATGTAGAAAGAAAAATCTTTGTATTACATTCAAACTTCCAGTAGAGGGGTAGTCTTGGTAAAACTAATAGCGGTTTTCTTCACTATTGATATGGAGCAATCTAAGGATTGGTGGCTCCTGCTAGAATCGCAAATCATAGTGCATGAAGGAAACATTTGATAGATGGATTCCATCCGTGTTTACAGATTATAAATCTTTATATATTTCTAAATTCTTAGTGCACTGAACGGCAGGTGTGAGGGATTGGATGAATATAGTCTGGGGAATAAGGAGTCCTTAATTCAACTTGATAGAGCTGTACACGGTTACACAGGAACTTTGGGAACCAAGAAGCAGTAGTCCATAGATAAATTTGTAAGTAATATCTTAATGATCTAAACATGCATGTATGATCCGAAAAGGCATATAGATCAAATGCAGAATAAAACATACCTCCCGCCATTGCCACCGTCACACACTTTTATTATCGGATTTAGGTACTTCTAAACCTCATTCAATCTTGACTAGATGGCGTATGTCTTACTGTATGGGATTAGAAGGCTTAGGGACCCAACCGGTGGAAGAAACTGTATATGTATAGGCTCCATCCATCACAAAACCATTCTCAACCAAATGCAAACATGGAGAGACAATTGGGGCATGATTTTGGCAATTATTCACGTCCCTAAAATGATGCAGTTGGGACATGATTTTAGCAGTTATTCACGTCCCTAAAATGATGGAAAATGTGGACCACATCTAGACCTTCATCGGAAAAAAAAAAGCTAACATTCTCCCACTTGGTCCATATATTCCATCGTTCGCCATAGTAACAAACAAAGTACATGAATCATGGCGATAGGTTCTCTAGGTACAAGTATTATCTTCCATGTATCACAATGCATCATGTTTTTAAACATTAACCCACATTTCTTAATGAATAAACCATATGTTTATTCTAGGTCCAAAACATCAATGATATTTATCAACATTAATGTGTACACAAGGAAAACCAATTATGAGAAAATATCACAAATAGAGTTTTATTAACATTCATTCTTACAACGAAAATCACATAAAGGAACCAAGTCTCATTTTATCTACATGATCCTTAAATCTTAATGGTGGCATGCTTTTTGTCAAAGGATTAGCAATCATTAATTCAATATTAAAGTGTTCAATGACCACTATTTTCTCTTTAACACGTTCCTTTATGGCCAGATACTTTATGTTAATGTTTGCCTTGATTATCACTTTTATTGTTCTTAGCTATAAAGACTGTAGATGGATTATTATAATATATCCTTAATGGCTTAGAAATTGAATCCACGATTCTAAGCCCAGAGATGAAACTCTTTATTCATACGCCATGCGAGGTAGCCTTAAAACAATATATGAACTTAGTTCGTCTATACATAAGCATGTAATTTTTGGTACCCTGAAGATACCTCATTACTTTCTTCAATGCTTTATAGTGGTTCATACCTGGATTACTTTGATATCGTCCTAACATTCCTATAGCAAATACAATGTCAGGTCTTGTGCAGATTTGAGCATACATTAGCTTCTGACAACAGAAGTATAAGAAATGTTCTTCATTTGTTCCCTTTCAAGATCATTTTTCGGGCACTAGTTCAAATTTAACCTACCATCCCTTCATAATGGGAGCTATACTTGGTGAAAAATCTTTCATTCAAAAACTCTCTAAAACTTTATTGATATAGGTCTCTTGAGATAGGCCTAAAATACATCGAGATCTGTCATTTTGGATCTTAATACCAATGACATAAGATGCATCACTCATATCTTTCGTCTCAAAATTTTTATAGAGAAATTGTTTCACCTCATGTAGCAAACCCTTATCATTGGTTGCAAGTAAATTGTCATCCATATATAGAATAAGGAAATAAATCTTACTCCCACTGACATTCTGGTATATATATTGATCCATAATATTCTCTACAAATCCAAATGAAGAGATAATATCATGAAATTTCAAATAACACTGACGAGAAACTTGTTTCAATCCATATATAAATTTCTTAAGCTTGCACACCAAATGCTCACTATCACTACAGGAAATCCTTCTGATTGTTTCATGTAAATCTTTTTCTCTAGATCTCCATTGAGAAATGCCTTTTTTACTTCTATTGTTTGTGAAAATGTTTCAGGATCATTTTTGGCTCCAATATTATAGTCCGATTCTTGTAGATACACAGCATAATCACTATGTATTGTTGATTTTCTTATTCTAGTAGATCTTCTTAATGTTGTATCAACATTTTCCTCGAGGATCATGTTGTTCAACCAGTTGTTCAACAATTTCAGGCAATTTTTGAACATCTTGATTTACTGGATTATCATTAGCAGCTTGTGAAACTTCAATGATTGGTTGTTCAACACTTGTTTGAACTTGAGAAGTATTGTGAACGACAATCAATCTATCACTTGAAATGGAAAGTCGAGCATGAATATGATTTTTTCAGAAACAATGTCCTGAAATCAATCGCTCCCATTAATCAAGTCATTCTCAAGAAACTTCGCATTTCTTGACTCCACAATCCTAGTGCTATGAGTTGGACAATAAAATCTGTACCCTTTAGATCTTTCAGCATATCCAATGAAGTACCCACTAATGGTCCTTGGGTCTAATTTCTTTTCTTGTGGTTTGTAAACTCTTACTTCAGATGGACATCCTCAAATGCGTTTATGTCGCAAACTCGGTTTCCAACCTTTTCATAATTTAAATGATGTTTTTCGGATAGCCTTGGTTGGAACTCGATTTAATATATACACTGCCATTTTAAGATCTTCAATCCACAAGGATTTAGGAAGTTTGGAGTAACTACGCATACTCCTCACATGTCCATTAAAGTTTGATTTCTTCTTTCTACTACACCATTTTGGTCTGGGGAATCAAGTATGGTGTATTGGGCAACTATCCCGTGCTCTTGAAGAAACTTTGCAAATGGACTAGGTGCTTGTCCATCCACCTCTATATGTTTTCACGATCTTAATTTGCTTTCCACATTGTTTATTTACTTCGGCCTCAAAATTTTTAAAGGCATACGTCAACGAAGCAAGTAGATATACATGTATTGTGAGTAATCATCAATGGAAGAGATGAAGTATCTTGGACCATACGAGTCCATATCTAGACTACAAATATCTGAATGTATGATCTCTAACATGTATCTACTCCTCTTAGCACCTTTCTTGGACTTGTTGGTTCACTTTCTCTTAATGTAGTCCATACAAGTGACGAAATCAGTAAAATTCAAAGTCCTAAATACTCCATCATCTACTAATTTTTTAACCCATTTTATGGAGATATGTCCTAATCCCTGGTGCCACAATATAGAGGAATCTTTATTCATAACACATCGTTTTATACCAGTGTGAACATACATAACATCGTAAGTAATATTATTTTGCAGATTAATAGAGAAAAGACAATCAGACAATGTACCATTCCTAATAAGATCAGATTTATAAAATAAATTGAGAGACATTTTTCTTTTGAAAATTAAAGTAATAACCTAAAGGTACAAGCCTTGAAATTGAAATCAAGTTCGTAGAAAAACTTGGAATATAAAATGTCTTTTCTAAATTCAAAATAAAATCACTGATTAAGACTAAACTACATGTTCCAACAGCGTCCACATGTGAATGCATCTTGTTTCTTAAATAAATGCATTGCTCACCTTCTACTGGCTTTCTTAAGTTTCGTATACCTTGTAAGATATTCGAAATATGGATTGTAGAACCAGAATCAATCCACCATGTGTTATAAATAACGTCAACCACATTAGATTCATAACAGACAGATGATATTGGTTTATCTTTTATTCTCCAGCCATTTTGGAGCCCGTGTTGAATTTTTTCTTGGATCCGCCACTGATGGTTAGACATTACTTTTATTGTATTGGTACTTAATTTTGTTTATATATTGATTGTTTTAGGAGAAAAATCGATGTTGGAAGTGGATGAAGAAATAGGGAATAAATCAAATGATAATGACTAAATCAATACAAACAAACTAAGGAAAATGGGCACTAAAAGTGTAATGAATTGAAGCCCATGATGTTAATATGAAAGAACTGAACCAAAGAGGACATTTAGGATCAATTTGAACTAGGAGAAAAATATTAAACATTGCTATTGCAATGTTTGAACTATGCGATTGCTAGAAGGATGAAGTTATGACTAGTATGTTCAAGACGTGAACCATGTGATCACATGGCTTTACGAGCCAAACCCATATTTAATTTCCTAGTCCAAGTAGCCATCTAGCGAAGAAGGAAGGGAACACAAATTTTAACCTAATTGTGGGAATATAAATACATATTTCATCGTCATTAATGGAAGAAGCTTTAAAATACAAACACATAAAACATACACAAAATCAATAACTTCAATTGGATTTTGGAAGAAGAAAAGGAGAATACAAGATGATCATTCAAGAATTATTTAAGAGATTCAAGAGTTCATTTTCTGTCTACAGTTAAAATCTTAGTGATTTGATATTACTCTAAATTGTGTTTGTGTGCTTCAATAATAAGCTAATTTTCTAGACACTAGGATTACTATGAACCCTATATTTTCGAAGTTTTAATGTTAATTCCAAGATTTAGAATTTAAATACTTGCTTAATAAATGTTTGTTAGGTTGTTAATGCTTTCAATTACTGGATCTACAATTAACTAGATTTGTAATTTCTATTTTGTTTGAAAGAAGGAATATGAAATATAGCACGAAGTAATCTTCTTTGTAAAGTGCGACAATGAATATAGATATACTGCTACACTTTGCATGATTTTATAGTGAATGTTCTTGGAATTAAATTCATTTTTATATATTTACATCCTTCATAAAGATATAGTAGAGTAACATGTGAAGATAATTTTAATATTACTTCAAAGAGATTATTAAATAAAATTGAAAAAACAAATGATCATCTTGTCTAAATAAGTTTTATCAATTAGTTGGGTTAATATTCAAATGGAAAAAAAATAGGAGGATTCATGGTCCAAGTGATTTTAATTAATTAAGACATTGTTGTCATAAATACTTCCCAGTTTAGTTAAAAGTTTTATAGTTATTAGTTAAAGAATTTTATTGCAACTATCAATCATCAATAACATCTTGCTATTTAGTCAAATTTAAAATTAATCGAAATTTAATTGACTACGATGTTCTCGTAAAAATGATATTTTATTCACTTATTACTTGTCTATGATACCGTATATCTGTCAACTTTTAGCGAACGCATGTTTTTTTAAATAAAGTTATGATGATGGCACTCATCTTTATTTGAGGTAGCGTCAAGCTTTGAAGCTCAAGTTTACAGTAAATGGACTAGAATAATCCTATGGAGAGGAATGATGCGTAGAAAAGTTGCAAAAATATTAGGAACTTCTGGATATAAAACTTGCAGCTAATATAAGGAGACGAATGCCTAAGACAAATCGTCCAGACTTAATTGTATTGCTTTCTTAATGCTTGAAGATATTATGAAGCCATCATTTGCCACTATTAAAAAGAAATTGGCAGCATTTAAGAAGTTCCTCAAATGCATGTATAGAATATACATTCATTATCTTAATAAACATTTGAGCCGAAAGAAAAGTCCAACACTTGAAACGTTAAAATGAATAGGATTCTTCACGTTCAGAATTTACAAAATACCAAAAAATAAAATAAAATAAAATAAAAATAATAATAATTTTGTTTATCCTATTGCATTAATCGTACCAAACATATAACGTACGAGCATCCAAATCACGACCTATCTAATGAAAAATGGTTAGATGCTCAGTATCTACTTCTAAACCTCATTATATTAGTTATATGATATTCTGTTTTCCATCAAATTAATATAGTTGACAACATAAAAGAATTCCAGGGATGATGTTAAATTGTAGGGTTTAATTGGATTTGATGTCACAAAAGTGTATTTAATTCTAAATTCGCATGAATTTGTTAGTCAGCCAAGAGCTATTAACACGTAGTTTAATGTCCTCCCCAAATTCTTTTAAAAAAATTGCAATGACATGGGAACCTGGCTTTTTATTTTTATTTTTTTTAATTTAGTTTATTTCTTATCCCAAAATCCTATTTTTCTTTCTTAATCGCAATTCATCTTAACCCCAAATAGGATTTTTTTATTTTCTATTTAAATATGTTATATATAATGTCATTTTTTACCCTTCCTTCATTTTGTTCTTATGTTATATATTATGATATGGATAAAGGAACGTTTGAATTTCATAGCCCTTGATTTTTGCATATTTACTATAAGTGAAACTAAAAAACATTTTTTTTTCTTTTGTAGTAGAAACATTATATTTCTTTTTATATTATTATTTTTTCAAAGAAATGTAACTATTCTAGTTTTTTTTTTCTACAATACTTGCAATAAAATAAAATATTCAATATTTTCTCTCATACAATATTTTATAAAAATGGCATAGATCCATGAGACTAGAGAATAAAAATGAACAATAACCATCATAAAAATTTGAATTGAGCATTAAACTCGAAAGTGTTGAAATTCAAAGGTTAAATGTTCAGATACATTAATGTCTAAAATCTATTTAAAAATAAAACATTAAGGATGCATTTGATTGTAAGCATGAAATTTGTACGGGAAGAAAATAAATTCTAGGCAATTCAATTGTCTAGAACTTATTTGTATGAAAATTATTAATTAAATGTATTTGATTGATTTAATTTTCACACTAGAAAATAATATACTTATTCATTTTTATTAGTGGGTAAATGAGAAAGAGTGGATAGATGAGAAAAAGAAAGAAGACTGAATTCTCTGGAAAATAAAATCATATTTCCTCTATAGAAAATATCTTCCTTGATTTTGAGAAAAATATGGTCATGTGATCAAAAGAAGGAAAATGTTTTTCATAAAAAAAAATAATATCAATCAAACAGTACAAAAGTAAAAATATGAGTGGAAAAATACATTTTTCACGAGAAACATTGACAATCAAATGCATCCTAAGGGACCCTTTGATTTGTATTTCAATTTTGAGTTTTGAGTTCATTTTCTATTTTCTATTTTGAGGTTCTATTTTAAGATTTCCAAAAAGATTTTTAGTTTGTTATTTTCAAAAGTTGTTTCTCAAAATAGAAAACTAAAAATACGTTTGGTTTAAAATTTTGAAGAATTATTTTATTACATTTTATTCCATTAAATTTGATTATTCAGTAAAAAAAAAAGAACAATTCTATATTAATATATTATCAAGTATCATATACATTTTAAAGTTAGTGAATTTTATAATATTTTTTTCTCATTAACAATTTAACAAATAATAAATTGATTTCAAAATATAGAAGATGAAAATAAAAACTAATGGGTGGACTTATATTTTTGTCCGTATTCATTTAAAAGTTTTATGTATATAATCATTAAGAGTTGGAACTATTTTTATTTTTCATTTTTTATAAATTTTCTTTTTCTAGAAGTTTTTCTTATCTTTATTTTTTCATAATTCTAATTAAAATTTTTTAGAATTTTAGAATTTATTTTTTTTCAAATTTTTTATTTTTTTAAAGAATTTATCAATTTATTTTTTGAACTAATTTTTTAATTTTAATTTTCTATAATTCTTAAAATTTTATTTGTTAGAATTTTATATTTTTTATATTTTTATTTTTAAGATTTTATTTAAACTCTTGTTTTCCATGTTTTAAGTATTTTCAGAATTTTTACTGAAAACACTCAAAATGTCAAAAATGAGTTTTGAGTTTTATAATATAAATTTATCATTTTCTCTGAAAATGTATTTTCAGAAATAATAGACAATATCGTTCCAATATTTTACAAAATTGAAAACTGAAAATGGCTTGATAATAGCAAAACAAACACACTCTAAGGTTCCATAGTTCAAGGATAACAACATAATATCATATATGTTTCAAGACTCAATCAATCATAATTTTCTTTTTTTTTCTTTTTTTTTTTTTTGGTTACCTTCTTATAAGGAGGCAATAAAAAATAAATAAATAAATAAATAAAAGAAAGATATAAATCGTGGCTGGTTCAAGTGGTTCACCATTGAACTAGTTAGTTGATTGAGTACTTCATATGGACGAAAAATGTTAGTCCCATCGTGGAATTGTGGTACCCTATCTTGACACTTAATTTTTATTCGTATGTGTTTAAATATAAATCATTTATAAAAATAAAATAAATAAATAAAAGGGAAGATAAACGATAATTATCCACGCCCAGCCTCCCAAAAATCTCAGATAGGAAGAGGAGGGACGGGGGATCGGAAGGGCCCACTTGCTCTGTTCTGTTACCATCCTTAATTTTTAGACATGGTTTTCATATACATGGATATAACGTGATCAATTTTCGTTATAATTCTCTCTCTCTCTCTCTCTCTCTCTCTCTCTCTCTCTCTCTCTCTAATTGGTTAATCATGATAACACAAGTGAATATTTATTTGTTTTGTTGTAGTCCAATTTCTTACCGTTAATACTGAGCTGTTTGTGGATGTCGAAATAATCTTGTTACCAAACATGTCCAAAGGATTTAGCAAAATGAATTATGAAATTGACAGTTATGACCACCTTAAATCTCTCCTCCACCTTTTCTACTTCCTTATCAAACAGGAAGCTCATTAAATTATGGGGAATTTACACAAATGTCACTAAATATGAAAATGCACAAAAAATTTTGTTTTGCACAATTTTTTTGCAAAAATGTCACTTTTTCTCCACAAAATGTCCATATTACCCTTTGACACCTTTTTAGGAGCAATAAATGCTTGATTTGAATGCTATTAATGGTGTGATGTGATCATTTATTTATCTTTATTGTTAATATTGAAGAAATGAATATTATATTGTATAATATGAATTTTTGATTAAAAAAATGGGTGGAATGTGTATAAAGAGCACACACAAGTAGGAGTTGAAATAACTTCTTCTTCTTCATCATCCCCCTTTCATTATCAACAAGGCATGAAGGAAAGCTATTGATCAATTTTAAAGGTGAGGTAGTAGAAAAGAAATTTTTGCATGCCATACTTGAGTACTTTAAATATTCAATAAAACATGGTCAGAATTAATTGTCCATATTTCATCTCTTATTCATTGATTTTTTATTCTTGGTATATTTTAGAAAGGGAAGAAATACTAATATTCTCAACAAAATGTGAATCATTTCATATGTAATTTTATATTTAATGAAGCATCGAGTTATACTTTCTTTGTGTGTAGGGAGATCAGTTGAAGTTGTAGTTGAGAATTGATTATGACCATTAATGTGTTGCAATAAATTCCTGAAACAGTAAAACACATTTTTTTGTAGGTTCCCCGAAACTTATGCCGTTCAAGTGTTGAGCAGTTTCGTAAAAACTGTCGGCTTAGACATTTGAACTGTCGAAATCGACATTTAGTAACTGTCAGGATGGGCAGAGAATTTAATCGTCGATTTTGACACCTGAAAAGCTTTCTCTTTTTGGTACTACATGGATCAAAGTATTGTAATGAGCCAATTTGACCGTATTAAATCTTTCGACATAAATGTGCAGAATTATGACTTTTGTACTCCCAACATTTTAGGTATGGCTCAGGATCTGAGATTCATCGTGTCGCATAGGGGGAACTTTGTTCACGTGGATGACGAATGGAAGTGGAGAGGGGACAAAACGACTTCCATTTTAGCGCCGAGAAACATTACCGTAACAGAACTTGTATTAAGATTGAAGGAGAAACTTGGTATTGTTGAATCCCGCAATGAAATTGAGTTGAAGTTCAAAGTCCCGAATTTGAATATACCTTCGGCAGAGATACACGACGATGAGGACCTAAATTGGCACATATCTATTTATAAGGAGACTGCACTCTGCGTCACTATTATGGAAACTGAGGTCCCCAGTGTTGACATGGCGAGGGAAGCAAACTGTGTAGAGAACCGGTTCAGCCTAACGGAATGTCCCCAGACTTTAAGACATGGTGAGGTCAATCATGAGCATAGTGGGTCGAACAACGAAGCACCCGCACCTTCAATTGACCATATCGAGGCTGCAGCATCCGTTGAGCACTTAGAGAACCTGTTACATGGTACGAATGATGCTATTATTGCTGAAATTGACCAGCCAGTGTCATCACATTCCATGAGTTTAGGCACAGATGAGTGGATGACAGCCGTCGTTCTCGCCGAAAAGCAAATATTCTTTAGCCAAGAAACAATTGTACTCAAAGATTCGTGTGCTTGCTTTGCAAGAGAAGTTTCGATTTCGGGTGAGTAGGTCAAGCATGAAAATGTTAACCGTTGTATGTGTGGATGATAATTGCAAGTGGATGCTACGTGCTTCTACTGTCAAGCAATCTGCATTCTTCATGATCCGTAAATTCATCAACGTGTACACATGTTCCCTTGATTTTCGTCGTAACGCACATCGACATGCCACTAGTTCTGTAATTGCCGAGCACATTTTAGGCAAACTAGATACTCCAGGTCGATCGTATGACCCTATTGCTATTGCACATGATATGGAACGTGAGTTTGGTGTGAAAATCAGTTACAACAAAGCTCGTAGGGGAAAGCTTCATGCCTTAACTATGCTACACGGTACACCGGAAGCCAGTTTTCAGAAATTATCTTCATACTGCCACGTCGTAGGAGAGAGTAACCCGGGGACAGTAACCCACATAGAACTCAATTCTCAAAATAAATTTCATTACTTCTTCCTAGCTTTCGGTACAAGCATTCGTGGTTACATGCAGTACTTGAGACCCGTTATTTGTGTGTTGATGGCAGTCATCTGAAGGGTCCATACAAAGGGACACTTCGACTGGCAACTACCGAGATGGTAACAAACAGATATATCCATTAGCATGGGGGATCGTGGATGCTGAAACCAATAAATCCTGGAAGTGGTTTATGTCCAATTTGAAAGAGCTTATAGGGGACTCTGAAGACCTCGTATTTGTTTCAGACAGAAAAAAGAGCATTGACAAAGCTATTACTCAGTTGTTTCCGTTGTCTCACCATGGTTGTCGTATCTCGCATCTCAAAAAGAACCTGATACAGCGGTACAGCAACGCAAGTGCAATACTTCTATTCAAACGAGCTGCTACGACATATCGGGTTGAGGACTTTGAAAGACTCATGGGATAGATCCACAGGGTGAGCACAAGAGCGCACGGGTACTTAGAGTGTGCGGGTTATTCATTTTAGTCCTGAGCACTATTTATTGGCCACCGTTACAACATCATGACGAACAACAATGCTGAGTCTCTAAACTCCATGTTGAGAGAAGCCCGTTCTTTACCGATAACCTGCTTGGTCGAACACATTCAGAGTACTTTGCAGAAGTGGTTTTATGAACGTCAGAAAAATGCGACCGAATGCAGTACAGTATTGACGACGAGGATGGAAAACGAGTTACGGATGACATTTGAAACTGGAACGAGGCTTCGAGCCCAGTTGTTGACAAACAACTTAACTTAGGTTGGAATATCCAACGACGTGGACATAGTTGACTTTTCCGAAGACACCTGCACGTGTCGTGAGTTGCAACTAAACCGTATGTCATGTGCTCATGCAACTCGTGCTGCTTGCTTCAAAGGGAAGTCATTGTATGACCTTTGCTTCCCTTATTACACATCTGAATACTGGAAGGGTGCCTATAGAGAAGCTATATATCCTGTTGGACGTGAAGCGGACTGGGTTGTTCCCAGTTTAATTACATTTACTCCTATTTTGCCACCACTCGTACGTCGCCCTCCAGGTAGACCACCGACCCGACGTAAGCGTTCAAGACACGAGTCTGCATGGTCGAGCAGGAAATGCACTCGTTGTGGTCGTCTTGGTCATAATTGGAGCACATGTTCTAACCCCAATGTATCACAAGTTCCTTAAACGTTGTTAGTGTAATCGACATTGTATGTTCAATGTTCCGTAGTGCCCTGCACCTTATGAAGTTATGTTATAAATAGTGTGATAATTACCATTTCTGGATGTTCGGCATCCTTCTGTGCACATACGAATTTGTTTCCCGACTATCCTGTTCATCGTTTACACACATCCTGACAGATGTGTTCTGGATTTTCGACAATTGACGAATGTGTGCACAACACTCAAGATCAGTTTCACGTACATGGAAAACTGTAGATTCTATGAAAGGGAAACAATGTAACTGTAACATGCTTGAAACAAAGTCTTTAAACACGTACAACTAACCCTCCAAGTGCACGGTCAATCAAAATACTTGAAGATAGTAGGCAAATGGAATTGTAAATTGGGACGCTGTCCTTCTCTTGTTGGACTGCGCACATCATGAACCCCATTTAAAATATTTAAGTTCAATATCCATGAAATATATTATAATTTGTAACATCATCCACCACGGAGAGAAATCAGCTCTAAATAAATATCATTTCATAACATCCACCAAACGTGGTGCAAAATATAGATGTAGGTTAATTTGTCAATCCCGACAGATAGAAATCTGTAATTCTCGACAGTTCGATTGGACTGGACTATACACAAAATACACTACCCGGATTATGGCGAAGGGACATGTTCATGCAGACATTTTGGTTCTGTGTTAACCAACTGCATCCCTACAAAAGAGTGGATTGTACACTACTTATTCACTACACTCCACGGCCTGCATTTCACTCGTCGTCGACAACCGAACTTGCTCCCCCACTGTCTTCACCTGACTCGTCAGACGAGATGATAATGACCTCGTTCTCTGGGACGTACGCCAACCCATCGTCTTCCTCGGAATCCCCTTCGTAGGCAGCGTCGATCGAGAGCACAGCATCAAGCACATCGTTCTGTGACAAACCATCGTCACTCCCAACATCTTCCAAGTTCGGGAAGGGAACAGGGAAAATGGCTCTCCTACCCGTACGAAGCTCAATTTCGTCATCGTCTGACGAAATGTAGATTGAAAATAACGGAGAGGATCCGGGAACCGGCATCGACTCATCCATGTTGAACGGTTCGGTGCTTCCTGTGGACGAACTCATTATGCTTATGTAGTAAAGTATTGCTGAAACGAAATCTGTCTTTGAGAGTCACAAATTCTCACAATGCTATTCCACTAAGCTGTCTAGGAGTGAGAACAATGTGACACTGTATTTATAAGCAACTTGAAGAGGAAATGCAATTATGGTCATCATCTACCCAACCACCAAGTCCAATCTTCTTGTTAATTTGAAAAGCAATTGGTATGATAGTTCAATAATTTTATAGTACAGTTATCCCCCATTTCCCCATAATTAGTAGGACATTTAACACTCTTCATTATCTTTGTATAATTCAGTACATATACATTCCTGCACCTGAAATGCCTTCGTGCAAAATATTCCCAGCAATTGTGGCATCGTTGTAATTGTAGTGCTTCAAAAAAATGGGATTACATTATATTCACGCACATGGTATATCGAGTACAGTTCTTATGAAATATTTTGAAAAGTAGTTGGAAGTTCCTATAGATGCTTGAGAACAATGCCAATTTAACAACGATGACAACATTGAGCATACAAGAGAAGAAATACTGCAGTTATTATCAAAATAAAAATTTTAATCACTATAATGTCCATCTTCTTCTACAGCAAAGTGCAGTTTAGTTGCCCTTTTACATGGGTGGACTTTCTTGGTGCCATCTAATTGATTTTCTTACCTGAAAACAAGGCGTACTTTAACGAGAATGCAAATATCATTTTCTAAAGTGAACTTCAACGAGAACATAGAATTAAAAATATTTCGAGAACGTATCTCAAAAGTGAATAAACACATAAGCCAAAGTACCAGACATGCGAGTAGACGAGAACGAACATTGCAAGACGAAAATAATCAAGCAGGTTAATATATGAGTGTCAGAAAAATGCTTATCATGTCAATTTAGGTTCCGACTGTTCACGTAATATAAGACAGGAACAATGTTAGAATAAACGTAAAAGCAAGTGATTAATTGTTCCCGTCTACTATGTTCACCATCTGCATGCCTCGACAGGTAAGTGAAAATAAAAAACAACCCCATCGTCCTGGCATCCTGCCACTTCATTCACAATTACTTCTTCAATGTCTTTCGCCTCTCCCTCGTGTACGGAGTCCTCGTTTTAGGAGCGGGACGTCGTAGCCGGGCGGAGCGCCGTCTCGTCGTAGAAACTCTACCTCCTCCTTCTGGTACAGGCGCGGGAACAGGTACGTCATCGGCGGGAACAGATACAGTAGCGACAATACCTACATAACAATGGAAGGGGCCCAGTGAGTTACCGTCAATGACATTCACTAACCATACGTATTATACGCAGTAGTAACGCATGCAATGAACTTACCTTCGCCATCTGCGACGTTGCAACTGTTAATCTCTGCATCGGTGACCGCGGCCGCATCTGAGGGCTCTGTGGCAGCTCCGTCTTATTAACAAAACATACGTAAATGCATAGCATTCGACGAAACATTAGGAAGCAAATTCCATGACATGAAATTGCGAAAAGTGCTTATAATTGACGCAATACCTTCCTGATCGTCAATTGGAGAGGGCAACGGCTCGTGCTCGACGTCCGGGCATGGTGCAATGTCAGCTCCCTCTATTGACAACAACAGTAAAATAATGTGAGCACATTTGTTATGTCATGTTTCGCAACATACGTACTCGATGAAATAATATGTTTCGAATTGTGCATGAAATACCCACATACCTGGCAAGTCTTCAGTTCTGACAAGCAGCTCCCCCTTGTCCGTGCATGGAGGACTGTATGCTCCGACTGTGGAAAGCAACAGTGACGTCATGAGAGCGCATTACATCTCCCAACTCAAGCATCGTACAACGTCCAGGCAGTAACATGTTTAGAATCGGTCGTTAATAATGCACGTACCTGGAGGTTGTGAACGTCCTGTGTCAACTCCCATTTCAATTGGAGTGGGCAATGGGTCTGTGCCTCGTCCATGTATGTCTATATCCCAATTGTAACAAGAAAAAACCGAATAACCTTGTGGTCAATTTCAAAAAATATAACCGAATAGCACATGTTTGATTCATACCTTGTGGGGAACAACTTGAAGGACCGGGCTCGAAAATGGCGCCCATTGAGCGCGGAACGGTGGTAGGGGGATGTGGGGCCACCTGGGCAGCAATGAACTCACGGAGTCTTGTACATTCAAATGTCACGTGCTATTCAATTTCAAGCTTCACAGTCCGGAGTGGCATCTCGAAGAGGATTCTTTGGTCGAGTAGCAGCTCCTCAACTTCCCCTTTTGTCAAGCTGGAAGCAGATGTTCAAACTAGCAGTGAGTTTGTCGTACGCCCTCGCACTGGTGAACGAATCGGTGTCCCTGGAGGGGTGGAAGAGTCACCGGTATCCTCACTGTCGTCGCCTTCGCGATCACTTCCCAACTCCCCATCGCTCTCATCATCTCCAGATGTCTCCCCGTCACCACTTCGTCCACTACGGACTCTGTCCTCCAAATCTTGACCTCCCGACTGTCCACCAACTCCACTTTTGGCGTGTAACGAATAAATCTGCGGTACAACCACAGTCCTCACAATGCATCAAGCACGGGCACCGGAGGATCGTCGTACGGCACGAGAGAGGACAGATATGGCTGCTCAGCCTCTGCATCGATGGGTCGGAGAGTTGCGTACACATGCAGCTGCGAAATGAGGTTTAGATAATCACATGAGAACGTGCCAGATAGTAACAAGATGGTAAAGGGGAAACAAAGACATGTCGAAATTGTACCTGTACATTCTTGAAAAATGCATCGTATCTACGATGTTGTGGCTGCTTTCGAGCGGACCAGCGAAGAATTCGTGGTAGTCGTTCACCGACTCGCTGACCAAAGCGTTTCCCAATCTCCGGAATCGCCTCGAACGCCCAACCTGTTACAGCAACAGAAACACATTAAAATTACAGAGATTATATGTGCAATGCTACCGGAGGGGTAAATCATGCATGCTATGCTAATGTTAGGAAGTGTGCATACTTGCATGGCGATGGGGAAGCCGTGAACCGTGCATGTAATCTCTTTCTCCTTCCTCCTCTTGGCCTTTTGGAATTTTCTTGCAAAGCTACCTCGAAACCCGTGCAACAATCGCTTATATCCAACTCTATCCCAAGGGTAGGAAAAAAAGAAGTCCAGGTCGTCCACCATTGATAAAAATGGCAAATGGATACCGACGTTATTATCGGAGCATTGAATACTCTCTCGACAATTAGAACCAGCCCTAGCTTATAGCGATCAGCACAGGTCGTCGATGGTCGGGCAACAGTAGACTGTAGTTGTCCTAATGATACCTTGTCATTGGACTTAAAGTACCTCTCTTTCAACCTTTTCCTCTCAATCAATCGATCGAAATCTTCCCCCTTGGGGAAGACACCGCATCATAACCTCGTCATAGCAGCGTACTCTTGTAGACCGAATCTCATCAGGTAGCCTTGCACATTGAACCAAAGCTCGTTCACCTTTTCTGTGCGGATTGTTCTAAATAGTAGCTGTAGGATTAGCTGGACAAAGAATTAAATGTCTAGTATATCAGCCAGATACCCGAGGGGGGAGTTGCGAAAGTCCTCACATTGTCGCTTGTCAAAATGGTCCATCACAGTCTTAACATACTTGAGGTTGCTGCGTTGGGAAATGTGAGCCCGCAACCGTGCGTCTTCTGGAATCAGGAATTCAAACTCCATATGCCCTGCAAGGTACGTTGACAAAACCCATGGGATTAGATTATAAACATAAACAATATTGTATAATGTCTAACGCTATAAGGATTCAACATCATGGATACGGTGATCTGTCGAGAACTACAGAGATCAGATGTCGGTATCGACAGATTGTCTGTGGACATCTGTCGATACCGATGGTTGATGTTGAAATACGAATGATAGGCTAACTGTCGAGAAAAATAGAGAGTCAAGTGTCGGGGTCGACAGTTCACTCAGAGTTGCTATGCGTGCTGCGGGGTGCAAGTTGAACATATTAGGCAGTGCCACATACAAGTATGTTTCAGAAGTAATAACGGAGGATGTGTGAAGGAAGACATGCATGCTAGGATTCGTAGCCATTCCAGTTACCGTACTTCTTATCAAATATAGGAAACAAATTTATGTACGTGAGTCTAAATGAAGAGTCAATATGAGACGGTGAAGGACATGTATGCAAGTGACTTGAACGAAACAATTTTCCAGGTCAAAGTAGGTAGGACACAGTATCATACACCTCAACTATTTAACGAATACTTAAGACAATCAATGAAACCAGTTTGTACACCTCAACATGGTTAATAGTAATTGAGACAATCAATGACATGAAAGAAAATTAATATTTATCCATCCTACGTATCCCATCAAATTGAGCAACGAAATCCTAGCGTGAGATAGTAACCGTACTTATGAGACACAAATGGAGAGTGAATATGACACAGTGAAGGACATGTATGCAAATGATTTGAACAAAACAATTTTAGAGGTCAAAGTAGGTACGACACAGTATCATACACATCAACTATTTCACGAATACTTAAGACAATCAATGACACCATTTTGTACACCTCATTTAGCTCAACAATACTTAAAACAATCAACGAAATGGAAGAAAATTACTATTAATTCATTCTAGGCATCCTATCAAATTAAGCAACCAAATCCTACCATCAGATAGTTTATATTCAACCAAATCAAATCATAAAAAATCAAATCCTGCTCATAACTTAGCAGAAAAAATCGACTTTTGCAGTCGCAGGAGTTTGCTGCACCAAAAATTGCCACATATGTATAAAGTTATCCATCGAAATTCCATGAAAATTCAATTTCACAAGAGGGACCCAAAATTGCACAAGCACAAGATTTTCGATATGCGTCTCTTCTGTCCAATACAAACAAAAGCCCAGCAACAATAACCACTTATATTTTTGGTAAGTGATGATATTAAATTATGATAAGGTGTGTATAATTTATTTCAAATTGTAACTTATACTATCTTATTATTGCCGCCACAACCATCTTATACCAGAAATCATCACAACTGTCCAGAAGTGAGACATATAAAACCACAACAACAGATCTTTGTCAACAAATGATCGGCTTATACTATGGTATTCACAACAACTATTGGTAAAGCAAGTACTATAAATTCGACATTTTTGGACACCACAGTTCGAAGCTTTGTCAAAACCCAATTCATTGAGATCAAGATTATGCTGAGAAAAGAAAAATACCCAAATCCCATTGAACAAAAGCCCTCATTTATTATGAAAAGCATATCAAAAGTTGGGTACTGATTAAACATTCAACTCTTAAATCTTCAAAAATTCAACACAAAATTGGAATATAGTTCGCCATTGGTACATTCAATCCTAAAGTCTCAATTAATCCAAAATTTCCCAAGCAGGTTATTGAACGACCACAACTATAATCATTTCCCAAAAGCACTTCAAACAAAGATGTGTAAAGGGGAAAAAAGTTCATTCTATCTTCTACCAAAGAGTAAGCATGAAATTACAGCCATTTTATATTCAAATCAGCCAAATAAATCCATACATACTCTATCCAATACATTCAAACAATGAAATCCCAACTATACTCAAACAAATTACACTAATACAGAAAGAACCCTTGTGCCTAATTATATGAACAATCTCGAAGTAGAACTAATTTTCCAAGTTCAATGGATTATCAAACTGTCATATGCTGTTTTATGTATATATTTCCTCTTCTTCAGAAAAAATGCATAAAATGAATACAACACCAACCTGAAGAAATTAGTGATGGTCTTCGTCCACGGTGAAGTGACCCATGGCGGTCGTCGATGGCTGATGGTTCGACGATTCGAATGTCAGAGGGGAGTCTCGCCTTTCGCCGGTTCGTATCACGCAACGGACTGCTCTCGGTCTTCGTCGACGATGAAAGAAAGGAAAGTGCGATGGAGGGGATGATTCCAATGAAAGAGGAGAATGTGTGAGAGAAGGGATGTGTCAGAAAAAAATTGCATAAAATTACTACAACACCAACCTGAAGAAATTACTGATGGTCTTCGTCCATGGTAAAGTGACCCATGGCGGTCGTTGATGGCTGGTGGTTCGACGATTCGAATGTCAGAGGGGAGTCTTGCCTTTTCCGGTTCGGATCACGCAACGGAATGCTCTCGGTCTTCGTCGGCAGTGAAAGAAGGGAAAGTGCGATGGAGGGGATGATTCCAATGAAAGAGGAGAATGTGTGGGAGAAGGGATTGTGTTTCAACACTGGTTTCTTCTTCTCCTCCGTCGTTTCGTTTGGTCGTTTCACCTTCTTCGTTCACCAGTTTTCTTTTTTTTTTCTTTTTTTTTCCTATCCAAGTACCTGACATTTCAGAGATTTTGTACAATTTCAAGTGTTGTCATGTCATATTTAAACAAGGACTCAGATGGGATTGAACTTAGTAAGAGGGGCAAAAAAGTCCAAATATGACAATTTTGCAATCACTTTAAAAAAGTGACATTTCTGGAAGTGACAAGGTAAAATTTGACTAGTTTGATAATTTCCACATAAAAATTATTACCCCTTCCAATCCTCATCCCTTGAATTGTTCACACCAATAGCTGAAATAGCATGCAGCTGATTTCTCTTGTTTTGTTTGCTTGAGAATAAACCTAGATGGAAATTGGAGGAAACTGTTTTATGTATGGGAATTTAAGAGATAATTCTTCATTTTTCCAACCAAAACCTTCATTAACGGCCACAGACAAGTTCTCGTCATCTCAAAACAATTTTTATTACCAGGAAACCTTAAACTCTGTGCAAAATCAGTTACCTTTTTTTCTCCAAACCTGTTTTCTGGTTTTTCTGCAAATAAACTTCCTGAAACAAGTTTTGGAAATGGGACTCTCCCTTATGCAGAGGTGGCCTGGAACCAAGATGAACATGTTAATGAGAATTCAAATGAAGTGAAATTGACAAGTGAAAGTCCTGATCCAAGAGAGAAGAGAGAAAAGGTTCAGCCTGATGGTTATTTGATCAAGGGTCAGTGGACAGAAGAGGAAGATAGGTACCCGTTTTCGGTGATAGCTTTCATTTTGTTCTTTTAGATTGAAGTGTTTTTTCTATTCGTTAACTGATTTCTTACTCTAATTTGATTTGATGCTTGCAATGAAGGAAATTGATTGAGTTGGTAATGCAATATGGTCCAAGAAATTGGACTATGATAGCTGAGAAAATGGTGTTGAGAGCGGGAAAACAGTGTCGTGAGAGATGGCTTAATCATCTGCGTCCTAATATAAAGGTTTTAATCTTATCTCAATCTCACTTTCATTTCCATTTTTACTGTTCTACATAAAATCTCTTTTCTGATCTTCAGATCTTGCCCCAAATTTCATAAACGACTTTGTATCTCACAAGAAAGTACCAGCCACAATTAGATTTATTAACAAATGGAGATTTTATTGTTTTGGGACTAAAAACTACTTTTTGTAGTTATATATGGCTATTTACGGACTCAAATTTGCTGCATATACTAAGAATTTTTCCCTAGATTTTTAACATGATGATTCTAGGTGTGAGAAACGGCAAAAATTATTTTTTCCTACTTTCTCCTATTAATCTTTTTAAGCCCTTGTTTTTGTTTTGGTTGAAAATCTTCTATTTATTAATCGATGCTTCATTGATATAACAGCTTCAGTCTAACTGTTTGGAGGACTTGCAGCATGAAAATCTTGAAAATTTCCTTGAAAGAATTTCTAGGGTTTTGGCAGTTTTTTTGCACAGTAAATAGCTTTACACAGCACCATAGATTAGATTATTTTTTTCGTGTGTTGATGAATACGGTTTACATATATATTTCTTGAGTTTCTTTACTCTCAATTTTACTACAAATTAAATCTCATTTTTTTTAATTTTAATTCTACGATGATTTTATGTAATTTAAATGATATTTTTTGTTGATAAAATTATTTCAGAAAGACGATTAGAGCGAAGAGGAAGAAAGGCTGTTAATCGAAGTCCACAAGAGGGTTGGAAACAAATGGGCCGAGATTGCCAAATACATCGCTGGAAGAACTGAAAATTCAATAAAGAATCACTGGAATGCGACGAAAAGAAGAAAGATTTCAAGGACAAAAATCAAGAAACCAAGAGGGGAAAATGGAACACGACAATCAACCCTGTTACAAGATTACATCCAGAACAAGTATATGGACAACGGTTCCGGCTTCACATCCACCTCCACCACCTCATATGATGCCGCCACCACCATTACTCCTCCCAGCTCCACCGTGCCTGAGGCCGAGGGCCAGTCTTTTTTTACTTTTGAAACATTTGAGGAGGAAATGGACTTCATGAAAAACCTATTTGGGAACAATGATTCGTCCAACAATGCTTCAATGGTGGATAAGGGCAAAGCCATGATGTACCCTCCTGCTGCATCAGAAATGAACATGCAGATAAATGAAGATGCATTTCTTTATTCTGAATTCCTAGATTCGGCCATTGGCTTAACTTTGGACCTGCCAATGAATCAAGATCCCTCCTTGGAAGGCAGAATGGAAGGGGATTTAATGGGAATAGTTTCATCTTGCTAGTTCTCTCATCCAAAGCTGATTAATAATAGCAATACTATGTAATTCTTGTCTTAATTATGTTTTGATCAGACGAACTTATTTTGGCTTCTTTACAGATAGCTTGGTTGTCTGTTTGATGCGTACCGAATAAAATAATTAGATATCTAAAATATCAAGCATGTCTTGTCTAATATTATGAATGAAAAACCAGTTCTCTCAGTCAATGGCTAATTATAATGGCTTTATTATCTGCTGCTTATGTTTTGGCTTATGCTTTAATCAAAACTAATATTTTTGTTTCTTTCTTGATGGCTTGATGGGTTGTTTTTGAGAAAAATAAACTAAAAATAATACTGTCGTCTAGAATGGATGGAACCTTTAAGACGCTAATATTTCCATTTTGAAACGGTTTAGGAAACTAACACTTCAAGAACGTTTTAGAAAATTCTAAAAGGAGGTTTCCTAATTTTTATTTTAATTTAAAGTAAAATTTGAAAACCTTGAAAATACTTTTGATTAAGTGTTAGGAAACTTTAGGTCAAAATATTTGAAAGCTTGGATCAATAACTGTGCATTATTATGGTCTATTGTAAGCTTCAACTAGTAACTTAGCTCCAGACTTCAACAAATAATTTAAAATATCTCATTTATATTTATATTCTTAATTACAACAAAACTAACAAGTGGCCTTACAAAAATTAAATTAACTTGTTATTAGAGTTTGAATTAATATTTTTGAAATTAAATGTTAAAATTATAAAAATAAATTAGGATTTTTCAATGTGTTTCAAAGCATTTTGTGTATTACTTTTCTGAAAAATAGTGTTTCCAAGTGAAGTATAGTGTCGCCTTTCAATCCTGTTTCCATTTATATGCAACTTAGACCTTCGTGAGTTCATCTCATAAAGTACTGTTATTCATCATTAGTAGTGATTATTATCAGTTTAGGTGACAATGGGTCCCATGATTTATTGTCCAATAGAGTTATGATGCATTTTAATGCACTGATCAATAAATGAAGGATCTAACAGTCACCTAAATTGATGATTATCACATTAATGATGAATAGTATTCTTTCAAAAGAAATCTATGACATTTAGACAATCTATGAATTTTCATGGTCTCTAATTAATATAATTGTTGTGTTAGAAAATTTTGAATGATTGTACAGCCTTATCTCTGAATGCTATAATCTTATCTAATACTACCAACACACCAAAATTTTGAGGACAGTTACAAATCTGTTTAGAATTGAAGGTTCAGGTAACCTGGGTTAAGATTCAGACAATCTATGAGTTTTTTATGGTCTTTCATAATTATTGGTATGTTAGAAAACGTGAAGGGTTTTGACCAGTTCGGTTTTTATGTTTTTCAGTTACTATTGCCAACATTCTTTAGTTTCTTCCTATGTTTTCCTGTCTGTTCTTTTTGACTAGAATTTTGTTCCTATCTAGTGAGATCTGATTAGCTTATTTACTGAGTCAATGACAATGTCCAAAGAATTAGATAAGACTTGCCGGTTCAATTCAAAAAATGGAGAACCGTTTGAATTTGAGGAATTCGAATTGGTTTAAAATTTATTCCGATTATATTTGAAAACACCGAAAATAAAATAAGGAAAAACTCATTATAGAAGCCTCGTAGAATGCTGTTTCACTCGAAAAAACATGTGAATTGCGATCTGTTATATATATATATATATATACACACACTCGACTATAGTTCAACCATTGACCTTTTCCACATTAATGCATGGGTAGGTTTTAAAATATTAATAATTATCCAGATGAATTTTTTGTGGTCTAAATGTCTAATTAAATATAATTGATATAAACATCCTCTTAAATTAACTACTAAAATGTGTGAGAAATTTTAAAAAGGAACATTTAATGATTTTGCAATGAAATAATTTCTTTCTCATAACACTTTTGAGGACATTGTCATCCCAAATAATAAATCAATGCTGTATTTCTTTAGCATTGTCTTATGCATGTATTATCATCAATGCCATAGCTCAAATGTTCCGAAATTGTATTTTAAAGTCTATTTCATTTTCAAATTTAATTATATCCCAAGGTTGTTGCAACACTTTCTTAGCATTTAAAAAAAATGTTTATTTTTTTAATGTAAGATTGTCATTCTCGCATTTTTAAAACTTTCGTCGATTTCACGAGGTTGTAGTTACGAACAATATTCTTTTCATATGATAATATAGATGCATGCCTCGCTAACCCAATCTATTTTTCACTTACAAAATTATAAAGTTTCACTACCCTTGATTGAAATTATTATATTATTTTTATGTTTGCATTTCAAGAAATTTTCCATACTGTTTTTAAAAAAAAAAAAGGGAGGAAAATCCTAAACGATTGCCCTTGTGTGCTTTTGGTTCTAATTCTTTTATTTTTCACATTCAACCCCTTATACTATTGATTTTGTGGGTAAATAGTGCTTCCCTTAATTTTTGTCGTTAAAAGTCTCCCCATAAACCAAAGGTTCGGGACGGTGGCGCCAAAAAATAAGTTTTGGAACGCTTTGAGCATTTTGCTACATTTTCCCTATTTTGAATCATCGTCTAGTAAAATACAATTCAAAAATATATTCGTAGCATGTACAATTTCTTTGTACTAAATCGTAGGGCTGTATAGTAAAATCGTCATACCACTAAATTAAATTGAAACTTCCTTTTCGAAATCATTTGTTTGGTAACACACGGAAAGGGTAACAATATGTTCATGAACTAAATAAAAATCATTTCAAGACACTTTTGATTAAGTTTCGATATTTTAACTACAATTTTAAACTAAATTGAACCGTTTTACGAATTAAAAAATGAAACGAAAAAAATAATTTTCGACAAACAATTGAACAATTAGACATGGATATTAATACTTCCCAAATTATATTGTGAAAAGTTTAACTTTCTACAAATCTACAATGTTCAATAAATGCTACAAAAGGTTTGACTTTC
>NW_019242998.1:0-1617 GCF_002742605.1 Olea europaea var. sylvestris | reverse complement strand
CGTGTGCAAAAGTTACGCTCAATTCTTCGTACGTCGACTATCCAAGCGTTCCAAATATGCAAGCCCTCATTCTTTCGAAAAATCGTCGAAATCCCTCTTACATCACGAAGAAGTCTTGAGTTCAATCCAGAACGGTCGCTACATTTCCAAAAAGTACTTATGGGCCCGAAACGGACACCGTGTGCAAAAGTTACGCTGAATTCTTCGTACGCCGACTATCCAAGAGTTCCAAATATGCAAGTGCTCATTCTTTCGAAAAATAGGTAAAATCCCTCATACGTCACGACGAAGTTGTGAGTTCAATCCAAAACGGTCGCTACATTTTGAAAAAGTACTTATGGGCCCGAAACGGACACCTTGTGCAAAAGTTACACTGAATTCATCGTACGCCAACTATCCAAGCGTTCCAAATATGCATGTGCTCATTCTTTCCAAAAATGGCCGAAATCCCTCATACGTAACGACGAAGTCTTAAGTTCAATCCAAAAGGGTCGCTAAATTTCCAAAAAGTACTTGTGGGCCCGATACGGACACCGTGTGCAAAAGATATGCTGAATTCTTCGTACGCCGACTATCCAAGCGTTCCAAATATGCAAGTGCTCATTCTTTTGAAAAATCGCTAAAATCCCTCATACGTCACGACGAAGTTATGAGTTCAATCCAAAACGGTCGCTACATTTCCAAAAAGTACTTATGGGCCCGAAACGGACACCGTGTGTAAAATTTACGCTCAATTCTTCGTACGCCGACTATCCAGGCGTTCCGAATATGCAAGTGCTCATTCTTTCAAAAAATTGCTAAAGTCCCTCATACATCACGACGAAGTTGTGAGTTCAATCCAAAACGGTCGCTACATTTTCAAAAAGTACTTATGGGCCCGAAACGGACACCGTGTGCAAAAGTTACGCTGAATTCTTCGTACGCCAACTATCCAAGCGTTCCAAATATGCATGTGCTCATTCTTTCCAAAAATGGCCGAAATCCCTCATACGTAACGACGAAGTCTTAAGTTCAATCCAAAAGGGTCGCTAAATTTCCAAAAAGCACTTCTGGGTCCGAAATGGACACCGTGTGCAAAAGTTACGCTGAATTCTTCGTACGCCCACTATCCAAGCGTTCCAAATATGCAAGTGCTCATTCTTTTGAAAAATCGCTAAAATCCCTCATACGTCGTTATGAGTTCAATCCAAAACGGTCGCTACATTTCCAAAAAGTACTTATGGGCCCGGAACGGACACCGTGTGCAAAAGTTACGTTCAATTCTTCGTACGCCGACTATCCAAGCGTTCCAAATATACATGTGCTCATTCTTTCCAAAAATGGCAGAAATCCCTCATATGTAACGACGAAGTCTTAAGTTCAATCCAAAAGGGTCGCAACATTTCAAGAAAGTACTTGTGGGCCCGAAACGGACAACGTGTGCAAAAGTTACGCTGAATTCTTTGTACGCCGACTATCCAAGTGTTCCAAATATGCAAGCGCTCATTCTTTCAAAAAATCGCCGAAATCCCTCATACGTCACGACGATGTCTTAAGTTCAATCCAAAACGGTCGCTACATTTCCAAAAAGTACTTATGGGCCCTAAACGGACGCCGTGTGCAAAAGTTACGCTCAAT
>NW_019242997.1:0-1617 GCF_002742605.1 Olea europaea var. sylvestris | reverse complement strand
AAAAGGTACCAGCTATTGCCCGGATATGAGCACGGAATTGATAATTACTTGCATGTCCTCCAAGGACGACCAAATATAGGTGCTGTGCCATTCATATAATTTTCCATAAGAGTTCCATCTGCTTCACCTCTTGTGATTCCCATTCCCGTGTCAGTATGCCATATCATTTGACGAGCACATTCTGCTTCAAATTTGAACTCCATAATTTCATATTCTTTTGAAACAAGCGGACAACCATCATTCATGAGCCGCCTCAATAGTTTTAACTCTAGCTCAATGTTCAGATTAAATAAATAGATATAAATTAGATTATATATATCGACTATGAAATAAAATCTATTGTAATTCATATACTTTACTTACAGCAATATTTATGTCCTGTGTTTGATCCATTAGAGTCTTCAACATGTCTCTTTCAAAGACATTGTTGCCGCCATCGTCCAAATATGCACTATATGACATAATTTTAATTAATTCCAAATAAATCAAAAGAGAACTTGAAGATTTGAGCTAATACAAGTAAAATTAGATTTATTAACCAGATTGATTCTTCGCTATAAAATTTCTAATTTTTAAGTATCTTTGCATAGGATAGTCTTCTAGAGGACGATCTGAAGATGGTAAAGACTGTATTTGTTTCCCCTTGTTTTTCTTCTCTTTTATCAACCGTTTAGAGCTCTCAATTTGTTCAGCTGTTGATATCTTATTTGGGTTATCGCAAGGAACAACACTTGTATCGAAAAGGACATCTTGTTGCATGGAACCTGTGATGGCTTCCATGTTTGATTTCCATTCAGATAACGTGTTCAGTGTTTCCTGATTTTGTTCTTCGACATAGGATCTCATTGAACTTAAACTGGTATCAATATAAGATTGCATACCCTGATATCTCTCTTCCTGCCACTTTTGTTGCTGTTCAAAAAATTACCTTTGGTTGTCAAGAATTATCTGATAATGATGTTGCATGTAATCTTCTTGTCATTTTTTTTGCTCCTCAAATAACTGTTTTTGATTTTCAAGAACCGCATGGTGGTGAGCTCTTGATTCATCAGCAAATTCTGCCTTCAAGTTGCTATATTCATCAGACACGTCTGATGCTATGTGTTGCCTGTAGATACCTAACAATTCTTCCATTTTATCTTCACTTAAGAAGTTTGAGCTACTGGGAACAGAGCTAGACCAAAATACAGGTGAAGATGTAGAAGTACCGGGAATCGTCTTTTCTTGCACATGTATATTGTCTGGGATTTGTTCTACTGCATTATCCAATGCTCCATTTACAATGCCATCTAATCTGCTGTGTCCATTATCCACTGGCAATGAAAGAGTTTCGTACCAAAGACTTTGTATTCTTCTTCATTAGGCTGTAGCACAGCAATCACTTGAATCTGTAATCAAATTGAAATATCAAAATCGTTTATTTTGAGTTTAATTTTATTTAAAGATAATTGAATGTGAGAGTAATTGTATATTCATAAAAACATACCTGACGAGTAGACAAAAAAAGCTTTATCTCTTTTTCAGTTACAAAATGGTTGGGTTTCCACTTTGTATATTCTTGGACACTGTGGTTTTTTATGTCTATGATGTCCAAATTTCTTTCTAATCTTTGGAAAT
>NW_019242996.1:556-1617 GCF_002742605.1 Olea europaea var. sylvestris | reverse complement strand
GATCGGAAACAAAAATCGCGCTGGGGCAATTTCGTCATTTTTCGCGATGATGTCAGAATGGGCTGAAATTTGACCAAGTTGATAGGAAACAAAAATCGCGCCGTGGGCAATTTCGTCATTTTTAACGATAGTGTCGGAATGGGCCCAAATTTGACAGGTTGATCGGGAACAATAACTGCGCCTGGGCAATTGCTTCATTTTTCGCGACAGTGTCGGAATTGTCTAAAATTTGACTGGTTGATTGGAAACAAAAATCGCGCAGGGGGCAATTTCGTCATTTTTCTCGACTGTGTCGGAATTGGCTGAAATTTGGCAGTTTGATCGGAAATAAAAATCGCGCCGGCGACAATTTCGTCATTTTTCTCGACTGTGTTGGAATGGGATCAAATTTGACAGGTTGATCGGGAACAAAAACTGCGCCGGGGGTAATTTCGTTATTTTCTGCGACTGTGTCGGAATTGGCTAAAATTTGACTGGTTGATCGGAAACAAAAACCGTGCAGGGGGCAATTTCATCATTTTTCTCGACTGTGTCGGAATTGGCTGAAATTTGGTAGTTTGATCGGAAATAAAAATCGCGCGAGCGGCAATTTCGTCATTTTTCTCGACCGTGTCGGAATTGGCTGAAATTTGGGAGTTTGATCGGAAATAAAAATCACGCCGGGGGCAATTTCTTCATTTTTCGCGACGATGTCGGAATGGGCTTAAATTTGACAGGTTGATGGGAAACAAAAATCGCGACGGGTGTAATTTCGTCATTTTTTGCGACTGTGTCGAAATTGGCTAAAAGTTGACTGGTTGATCGGAAACAAAAACCGCGCAGGGGGCAATTTCGTCATTTTTCTCGACTGTGATGGAATTGGCTGAAATTTGGCAGTTTGATCTGAAATAAAAATCATGCCGGGGCAATTTCGTCATTTTTCTCGACAGTGTCGAAATGGCCTTAAATTTGACAGGTTGATCGGAAACAAAAATCTCGCGGGGGCAATTTCGTCATTTTTCGCGGCGATGTCAGAATGGGCTGAAATTTGACCAAGTTGATCGGAAACAAAAATCGCGCCG
>NW_019242996.1:0-339 GCF_002742605.1 Olea europaea var. sylvestris | reverse complement strand
ACTGTGTCGGAATTGGCTGAAATTTGGCAGTTTGATCGGAAATAAAAATCGCGTCGACGGCAATTTCGTCATTTTTCTCGACTGTGTCGGAATGGGTTCAAATTTGACAGGTTGATCGGGAACAAAAACCGCGCCGGGTGTAATTTCGTCATTTTTCGCGACTGTGTCGGAATTGGCTAAAATTTGACTGGTTGATCGGAAACAAAAATCGCGCAGGGGCAATTTCGTCATTTCTCTCGACCGTGTCGGAATTGGGTAAAATTTGGCAGTTTTATCGGAAATAAAAATCGCGCAGCGGCAATTTCGTCATTTTTCTCGACCGTGTCGGAATGGGCTCAA
>NW_019242995.1:0-1617 GCF_002742605.1 Olea europaea var. sylvestris | reverse complement strand
GAGGAAGAGTCAACTTAACCAGAGCTAATTAAATCTATTTGTTTCTAATTAATATGTGGTGGTTTATCCCTTTTTTTACTTCAAATAAGTACATTCAACAAGTTGCCTCATTAAAGTAGCATTAAAAAGAAAGTGTTACTTAACACTAATTATTTATTTCAAGAGTTTGATTTTCCTCTTATAATAATATGGGATTGATTGGATTGGATTACGTCTTTGCTTACGTCTTTGATTACTAGTCTTTAATTTTTCCTTTTAAGTATAATTAAAGCAGTTTGTGTCTTCATTATTGAAAGATTAAAGCTCCCATTTAATTTGTACTTTATACAAAACCAATCAAGTTTAGTAAAGAAAAGTGGTGTTATGTGTGGACTTGCTTGTCCGCATAAAGAATCACATTCATCCACTCTCACTGGTTTCTACTATTTCCCTTTTGTAAAAGTTTATACTTTATCTCCACAATATAATCGTGACATATTTTAGCACCTGCTTGACAATTGTAATTGAGAGCAAAAAATAAAAATTTTGAATAATGGTTTTTAGGAGAATGTGTGGTAAAAAAAAAAAAAAGGGTTTAGTTATAGAATATTTTATTTTGTGAATGTCCGATTTAGAATGATTATGTAGAAAGAAAAAGTTTGAAAATAATTATTGTCAAACAGTGACTTAATATAACTTGATTAACGTACTATAAACTGTGGAGGATTTTTTACTAAGGTACCGTTTGGGAGAGATTTTGAGAATTGATTTTTTGACCGTTAGAAGAAAAGTGGGATCCATTTGTGAGAGAAGAAGTCAAAAATTATGGCAGAAATAATGAAATAACGGTCAAAAAATCAATTTTTTGGGATAAAAAATCCCTCCCAAATAGGCTGTAAATGTTCCATCAATCTCTTACCTTGTTCATAGTAGTTTTTGAGTTTGTTTAAAAGCTCAATATTGTTAAGAAGAGTAATTCAAATTCTAACATTTGATCTTTATTTTCCTTATTTAAATGATGTAAAAAAAAAATTCGCATTCTCAAAATATGATGGCTCGTTTGAAATGCCGCAATCTTGAAATATAACCACATATTTTAACTTTAGATGGATTTATGAATATTAATTTTTGCTTCAAAATATCATTTGTTTGTCGACTGTTGCTTGAATATGCTTATAAATTATAAGTTTTATTGTATGTGTGAATGATAAATCGATAGTAAATTATCCATCTCATAAAAATATGTGATAAAAATATATTTAAATTATCATTTAAAAAAAAATACTCTTTTATAATAGAATAATGTTATGTAGCACTACTAATGCTGTAGCACTAAATTATGTATTTAAGTATTATATTATTTTTAAAGGAACTCATATCCATACTTTAAATTTTATATATAAATTAATAATATTTAAATACTATCTTATCGAATGCTTGATATGTGTTAAATAGCATTATTAATCAAATATGCACTATGTTTCTTGGATCGTTGTGTGATACCCAGCTAATGGAGCTTTACCTTCTCCCTCCACGCAATAATGACAGTGTTCAAGTACCAGCAATATTCTATAAATAAATATTTCTTCAATCATTGTAATTTCAAATTTTAAATTGAGTGAGTTAGTATGATATTTA
>NW_019242994.1:0-1618 GCF_002742605.1 Olea europaea var. sylvestris | reverse complement strand
CACTTCTGGAAATGAAATATAAATAAATTGGAAAGAAACATTGAGTAATCCACCTTTCCAACCAGAACCATTGGTACAATAACCGCAGGGAGTGCCGAAAAAAGTCCCAGAAACAGATACTCCCATTCGGTGAAACTCTGAAAAAAGGAACTTGAAGTTAAAATAGCATCTTGTAACATGTGCAGGAATGCATTAGAACAAGAAGATTACTTCAACATCCATGTCCATATACAGATACAAAAACCATTAAGAAAGAGGTTAGAGGACTAACGATTACGATGCAACTGTTTCATGATAAAAGTCAGCTATTATTGCTCTGTACTATCTTATGAGTGTGAATATAAGGAGCAACAGTAAATTGTGGATTTAAATATATGATAATAATAATTTGCAACTACTAACAAGAATTATACTGTGGAAGGTAAATGATTGAAAAATAATTTGACTGTGACAATGCCATATGATAGAGAAAGCAGCCATAAGATTACAACCTGAAGGAGTATGAAATTCATCTAAAGTCGGAACATGGTGTGGCTACAAGATCTCTTGTAATGTGCAATGTCCTATATGAAAAGGGTGTTTAGGGTACACCAGCAATAACTTTCAGATGTTGAAGTTGGCACATGAAAAGAAGGAAAAACAGCCGATAAAGAACAAGGTCAGTTAGACAGTCCTATAGACTATTTCAGCACCCTAGAGAATCTATGTATTGATAGTTACCTAATTAATGACCTAAAATTTCTTAGCATTCTATGGGTGAGATAGGATCATCTAACTCATTTTATTCATAATCAACCATTATTCTCCTTTTTGCATTCTAAAATAAACACCATACAGCCATCACTGGGGAGAACCCTTGTGAACTTGTTTGGCAGGAGGCAGCATGTGGGAAAAGTTTTTCTATGAGCCACACCAAGATCTGAGTTTAGAGAAATTTTCATCACAAGCCAAGCGGGAATAAAAACATCTCTTGCATAGGTAAACTTCTTATGCCAATGCAACCGAAAAGGAAAAGGTATATTCAGGACACCAAAGTTAATAAAGCTTGTTTACAAATAAGTACCTTTCATAATTCTTTTATTTCCGTGATCATTTTAAACACTAATTCTCTAGTAAGCAGAATAGAACTTCAGATTTTTGACACACCAAAAACAGTAGGTTAGTAAGGTAAATCGTTCTCACTCACTATAGCCAAATACTAAGTTAGTAAAACCCATATATAAATATTTGCATGAGTTGCAAGCAGGTGCATATATTCATGTAATCATCATAATCATGTCCTTTACTTTTCATGATTCATCCCCTTTTTGTATGCTTCACAACAATAGTAAAGCTTCTCTTTCTTTTTTATTTGGAAACAAGAATTCAAACAACATTGTAATTTAAGCACAACAACACTTGAAGTTTCTTTCTCAAAAGGACTCAATCAAATCAGCCGTTATTTCACCAAAAATGTTAGAATCAAGTCTCGAATGACTGAATTTAGAAATTGTTTAACGGGATTAATTAATCAAAAAACAAAATATATTTTATCAAATCAGCTTCACCTTCACATATATAATTCATTTAGAGTAAAGTACGTGAATTCGAGTATAAACAGACCTCATAGAGCTTGTAA
>NW_019242993.1:0-1618 GCF_002742605.1 Olea europaea var. sylvestris | reverse complement strand
AGTTAAATTAGTGAACTCCACACCATATTACGCTCAATCCAACAGACAAGCAGACTCTTCTAATAAGATTCTAAAAAATATCATAAGGAAAATGATAGATGAAAATACCAGAAATTGGCACGAATGTCTGGACAAAGCCTTATGGGCTCATAGAACGTCGCCTCGGTCAAGTACCAAAATCACTCATTTCCAACTTACTTATGGACAGGAGGCCGTTTTGCCTATGAAAATTAACGTGCAATCGATCAGAGTGTGTTTGCAACATAAGTTAAGTGATGATGAGTATACCAAATTACTAATTCAAAATTTATTGGAGTTGGACAAATTAAAGTTGGACGTCCAAGATAGATTGCAAGTTCAAAAATGAAGAATGGCTAAGTTCAATAATAAAAAACTTATAGCCAAGTCGTTCAGTCTGGGCGAATTGTTTGGAAAACAATACTCCCTTTGGATAGTAAGGATCCAAAGTATGGCAAGTGGTCGCCAAATTGGGAAGGGTCATATAAAGTAAATAGTGTGTTGCCTAATGAGGCCTATCATTTGGAAGATTTAGATGGCACCAAGTACATGAGGTTCATTAATGGCAAATATTTGAAAAAATATGTTCCTTCCTTATGAGAAAGTGAACAAATAAAAGCGTAATCAAATCGTGTTGAACGATCGTAAATAAAAAGGGCCAGAGCGAAATACGTTCAAATAAGTTCCTTTATTATCAAACGTTTATTACAAAGTTGCAAAATACAAAATACTAAATACTCTATAAGCTGCAATTAAGAGCGAACTAATCTCCCGATCGATCGCTGAGTAAGAGTGTGAACTGGCCTTGATTGCCATCCTGATCGCACTGCTGCAAAGGCAAGCAGAGAGGCCGAGAAACACTCTCAGCAAGTAGAAAGGAAGAAGAAGCACCCTCACATCGCCTTCCTAAATGCATTGCTGCAATAACGGGCAAGGAGGCTGAGAAACACTCTCAACAAGTAAGGTGGCTTGCAGGCATCCTCAAAAATTGTCTTCCATCATCGAACTCCTTGTAAGGAACATGGAGACGATGGGAAGAACTTCGCTGGCCAAAGAATATTTCCTATATCTCCCATACCAAAAGTGACATAAAAAAAGATGGCAAAATAGGCGGATCAAATGATCCATTTTCATGGAAGACGAAGGTTTTGGATCGATTGTCAAAATACCAAACAATGGCAGCAAACTGGTTTTGAAGAAGAGAATGGAAATGAAAATGACAAGTGTGGAATATAAGTGCATTTATAGTGGCGTGAAGGTGAAGAGACGGAATATGAACAGCCACGTTCGTGCCTAGTAATTGGAATCAAATGGCCCGAAGTCTTGGGGATAAAAGATAGAAATACCAAGAGAAAATGTGCGTGAATTTTAGCATAAAGCAGTTAAATGCTTGGGGGTTGACGATTAAAGACAACGTCAATAAATACACAAGAAGACAAATTAATCATTTATTAATGATAATGGATGCTGGTATGTTCAGAATTACCAATGGACATCAGTACGAGGTTACAAGGGGGAATTTAATACGAAGTTACAAAAAGAAAAGTTAAGGCATTAGATGTCTTAATTACAATTCGCCCCAGACTGAACGAATTCTTTC
>NW_019242992.1:0-1618 GCF_002742605.1 Olea europaea var. sylvestris | reverse complement strand
TGCTTATGGAAAATCTTACAATAAAGTCAAATCACTTGAACATTGCCTGGACAAAAATAGCATATGGTATTCCAGAACAAGAAATGATGAGCGGAGTTGTTTGCGAGACAGAAATGGGAACAATAGATGTCATCTTTTCTTCCAGGTGATTATTCAACTTGCAAACATGTACAATTAAATAAAACATGACTCTGTACTTGAATCCACGAGATTTTCTACAAGTAATAGCACAGTAGGGAGGGATGAGAATGCGTACAAATACCAATATTAGTTTTTGCAACAAAACTCATACCTACTATTTTTATCCCAAGAATTGAAAACGGTGATTTGTTTGAAAATAACGACGTCATGAATATATTTACCCAATAATGAAAAGGCACAAGTTTCTCATTCTGCTGCAAATATATATACCTGAAGAGAGAAACCTGAACTAGACTGCTTGGCCACCACATTTCTGCAGGCTCTATCACATATTTCTTCAAAATCCCAGCCCACCCGTATCCCAATACCTGCATGTACGTATATGTTTGTATATTCTGTACGTACTTACATACGAGTAAAGAAAAAGAAAGTAATAGGATTATACCTGAGTTGTGATAACAAGAATCCAGCTAGCCAAGAAAGAGATTTGCCTATGATAGAAAGCCTTAATAATATCCACAATCCCGACAGCATAAGCCGATCCACTCCCAAACGCCGAACCAGCATTAGCAAATATCGAAATCAGGACGTGCTCTTTCATGTTAAAAGGCCCAGGATTGAGAGAAAACTCCATTGATCCAACGCGAAACTTTCGCATAGGAAGCACATTGGCCATGAAACGTCCCAAGGGCAAAGTAGCGACTTGCACAGATATCATGGTTATTATAAGAGGCTCAGTACGGTAACTGAAAAACGTATTCAGAAACGATAAAAGAATACAAGAGATTATTCCTAGGAACCACATTCGAAATGTCCATACTGGAAGGGACGGATCGTCGTCGTTCGGGACGGTCAGTCGAACTTCCTCTATAAGGGAAACTACTTGTTCATCGTCATCGTCATCTTCCATCTTCTCTTCTTTATCAATATTTTGCATATCTATTTCTAACGAAGCCATGGCAATTGATGGAGGCGAGGTAAGGGTTTACACAATTAAAGACGTTTTTATATGAATTAGTTATTGTTATTAGAGAGAGTTCTTTTACTAGAAGGAGAGATTTGAGGAATCTGTTATGGTAAACTGAATTTTTCTTCTTCTAAATCCCAGTCCCAATAAAAGAGAGCCGGAAGACTAAACTCATTAAATTAATTAGTTTCTTAAATAAAGAATGAGCCTTTTTTCTTCTCTTTAAATCAACAATATTATTAATTAACATGGAAGTCTTAGCAATTCATTTTCTATCTTGTTAGTGGTCAATACAAATAATGGCACTTGGAGGACGGAATTTAAATGTTATTTGCTGGCAATCGCCAATAAAAGATAATTTGTTTTTAAGATAAAACTATGGTTTTACATTTGGTAATTCAAGAAAATGATATAAACTCATCCCTAGTGGTCATGGGCGGATTTAAGGGTCCCCAGCCAATTTTAATTTTCTAAAGTTAAAAAAAAAAAAAAAAAAAAAAAAAAAAAAAA
>NW_019242991.1:0-1618 GCF_002742605.1 Olea europaea var. sylvestris | reverse complement strand
TTTTTTTTTTTTTTCGACGGGACAGACACTGCAGCAACTTTCTCACATTCCAAGAATCTTCCTGGATAAATTCCATAATCTGACAGCGGTAGAGTGTAGATTGCGAAATTTTTCTGTAAACGAAAGGTTATCAAATCATGATCGTACCAGAAGAAACTCCAACACGTCCCGGACCCGCTTTCCACGCAATACATGTTTCAGCTTTGATTCCAGGCTGACAAATACGTTTCCTGGAATGATAATGAAAAGCATGTTTGTACTTTGGCGCCACGATTTCTTTTATTCCTCCACATATTTGCTACGTCTCCCAGATTCTCCCCAATCGCTAAGTCCAAAATTTCAGCTGTTTAAATAGTCGTACTTACCGTTCAAGAACCCTAGTCGAATAAAATTCGCTGAAGAAAATGCTTTTAATTCGACGACATTTTTTTTTTTTCAATTCGCCTCTTTTTCGAAATATGAATCTAAAGCCAGTGCATGTACATTAATGTTTACTCTTTAATGTATGTACGTGTGCACCTTTTTAATTTGTTCGCTCAAAATTAAATTTTGAATTTCATGACATTCAATTTTTTTTAATTCCGTACAGGTATTATGGTAAAATACAATACAAGTAGAAAATTATCAAAATACGCTATAAATTAATGGATACTCATTTATCGATAGATTAATAAATTATTTATTTATCGATAAATTAATAACTCTTCAAAAATAATAACTTTTCTTGGTTAAAGAAATTATTATTTTGGAAAGGTTTTAGTGTAAAGAGTGTAACGGTTCCCCTTCGAAAATATTTAGGGCGGATGTAGGCGGCTCTAGCCCAGGATAGCCCATTTCATTTTGATGGGAAAAAAATTGTATATTTAAAAACATTTGATTAAGATGGACTCACTAAGATAATGCGAGAAAGCTATCATAGATATGATTTATATCAAAGAATCGACTCCAAGTACATGTTCTCGACAAACATATATTAATATGTTTGTAAATCTATATCAGTATATTCAAAACATATATTATTTATAATAAATACTCATCAAAGCGCGGGTGTAAAGATTACAATAAAATATACTTTCTAATTCATTAACCATATCTTTCCTTTTTTACACATTGACTGAGCGTAGGCGGGATTTTTAGGTCTTCACCTAAACTAAGTGGGGGATGTTTGGATTTCCCAACCCTTTTTATTGGTAGAAAAATAGAGTACAAGAAGGGGGCATACACCTTAAACTACGGAAAAATTTCGATAAATGAATGTTCGATAAATTAAAAATTGCCAGCTTAAATAATAAAATTCTTCGACCCCGACTTGGCCAATGTACTAAATTAATATCTTGCTTATTTGAATAAGATATTATTTTTTTTTAAGATCCTGTCGCGCCCAACAAATATATAAAATAATAACTTCTTAAATTCATAAAAATTCGTACATATACAAATTAACATAGTTTTAAAACGACAACATTTTTTTTCAATTCACCCTTTTCTTTTTTCAAAATATGCATCTAAAACCAATGCATGTACATTAATTTATGCTCTTTAATGTATGTACGTATATGTGTGCGCGCCTTTTGGGTGCTCAAAAGTAAAGTACAACACAAGTTAAAAAATATATATA
>NW_019242990.1:0-1618 GCF_002742605.1 Olea europaea var. sylvestris | reverse complement strand
CCCCATTTTGTGGAAATGAAAATGAGGGTGGAATAGTTTTTTTTTTTTTTTAAATTAGTGGTTAAGAAATAAAGAAAAGTTTTCTATTTACGTGTAATATTATTTTATAAAAGATTGTGTACTTGAAAATAAGAAAAAGAAAAATATAATATAATTGAATGAAAATTAATGGAGGCCAAACGGGGCTTAGTGGCATCAACTACAAATTACCTTTTCCATTTCTTCACAAAAACAAAAAAGTATTCATTGTTATGACATGTATTTATAATTATCACTTTATTCAAAATAATGTGTTTTTTTTTTTTTTAAATCACACCGCTACATGTTAGTAGCTGAAATTGATAACATCGTCTGAAAAAACAGCGTTCTAAAAAAGTCCGTCTAAGCCCTCGTTTGGCTCCCATTAATTTCAATTCCATTACATTTTTTTCTCTCTCATATTTTCAACCACACGATATTCCATAAAATAATATTACACATAAATCGAAAAATGTTCCTTCTTTTTCAATTACTCATTTTTCAAAAAAATCTATTGCACTCATTTTCATTTTTCCATAATGGGGACCAAACGAGGGCTAAGTGTAGCCTAGGCACAAGGCTTTGGCGAAACGTCAAGCTTTGAAAATGAGGGCCTAATGATGCTTTATTCAATTCTAAAAAAAATTTCCTTTTTTTAAAATTATTTATTTGACTTTAGTTTCAAGTTTTGAAATGATTTCATCCGTACAAAAGTCAAAAATAAAAATACATTAGATAATTTTAATTAGGACTTGTCTAGTTGAAAATTGAAATTATGGGTGAATAAGGTTTGATTTTGACAGTTTGTGTCATATTTGCAATTTAAACCATTTCGAGCGGTTTATAATTTTTTTCAAATCAAATCAAACCGTTATTTGCTGTTTGGTTTAATTTTAATTCACGATTTACAAATCAACATTGTAATATAATTTAAACGACTTAACATATAAGTCTAAATGAGAATTAATAATGTTAAATATTAAATTATATTCATATATTGTCGTGCTTGGCATAACGAAACATGATATAAAACAATGACGCTGCATTGCATGATAATGATATGGTAAGCCCATAGGCATGCAATGTACAGTTTCGTATTTACGCAATTTAATATGAGATGACAAGCATCTAAAAAATAAAATTAGCGGTGAACTCTTACATACGTATAGGGTTCATTTGAATCTCATAATAGAATGCATATATATGAAGAAAATATTAATAGGTGTTTTAAGTATTACATGTGTAACACATAGCATGTGAATTTTGTGTCAACATATTAGATGTAGTATATTTCATAATAATAATTAGCTACTTTGCTTTGTGAATTCATGCTTCATTAAAAATTGAGGATGGAAGAGCATAAATAAAATACAATAACACGAAAAAATATTAATCTGAATTGATTTCATGCATGCGAATTTGGTTTCTTTGCTTTTAAAATTGAAAACCAATCATTATATCCTTCACATAAATGTTATTCCTGCAAATATCTGTAACTTTTAATTGCATCAACGTGATATTTAATGAGTTCCTGAGCATAGTAAATGGTAAATAATCACAAACAATAAAATCAAAGCACTTTAGCCACGTTCAAATAAAA
>NW_019242989.1:0-1618 GCF_002742605.1 Olea europaea var. sylvestris | reverse complement strand
GTCGGAATCGGCTAAAATTTGACGGATTGATCGGAAACAAAAATCCCGCCGGGGGCAATTTCGTCATTTTTCGCGACGGTGTCAAAATCGGCTAAAATTTGACCGATTGGTCGGAAACAAAAATCGCGCCAGGGGCAATTTCGTCATTTTTCACGACGGTGTCGGAATCGGCTAAAATTTGACCGACTGATCGGAAACAAAATTCGCGCCGAGGGCAATTTCGTCATTTTTTGCGACGGTGTCGGAATCGGCTAAAATTTGACCGATTGAATTGGCTAAAATTTGACCGATCGATCGGAAACGAAAATCGCGCCGGGGGCCATTTCTTCATTTTTCGCGACGGTGTCGGAATCGGCTAAAATTTGACGGATTGATCGGAAACGAAAATCGCGCCGGGGGCAATTTCGTCATTTTTCAAGACAGTGTCGGAATCGGCTAAAATTTGACCGATTGAACGGAAACAAGAATTGCGCCGGGGGCGATTTCGTCATTTTTCGCGACGGTGTCGGAATCGGCTAAAATTTGACCGATTGATCGGAATCAAAAATCGCGCCGAGGCATTTCTTCATTTTTCGCGACGGTGTCGGAATCGGCCAAAATTTGACCGATTGATCGGAAACAAAAATCGCGCCGGGGGCCATTTCGTCATTTTTCGCGATGGTGTCGGAATCGACTAAACTTTGACCGATTGATCGGAAACAAAAATCGCGCCGGAGACAATTTCGTCATTTTTCGCGACGGTGTCGGAATCGGCTAAAATTTGACCGATTGATCGGAAACAAAAATCGCGCCGGGGGCCATTTCGTCATTTTTCGCGACGGTGTCGGAATCGGCTAAAATTTGACCGATTGATCGGAAACAAAAATAGCGTAGAGGGCAATTTCATCATTTTTCGCGACGGTGTCGTTATCGGCTAAAATTTGACGGATTGATCGGAAACAAAAATCGCGCCGGGGGCCATTTCGTCATTTATTTCGACGGTGTCGGAATCGGCTAAAATTTGACCGATTGATCGTAAAAACAAAAATCGCTCCGGGGACAATTTCGTCATTTTTCGCGACGGTGTCGGAATCGGCTAAAATTTGACCGATTGATCGGAAACAAAATTCGCGCCGAGGGCAATTTCGTCATTTTTTGCGACGGTGTCGGAATCGGCTAAAATTTGACCGATTGAATTGACTAAAATTTGACCGATTGATCGGAAACGAAAATCGCGCCAGGGGCCATTTCGTCATTTTTCGCGACGGTGTCGGAATCGGCTAAAATTTGACGGATTGATCGGAAACAAAAATCGCGCCGGGGGCAATTTCGTCATTTTTCGCGACGGTGTCGGAATCGGCTAAAATTTGACCGATTGATCGGAAACAAAAATCGCGCCGGGGGCCATTTCGTCATTTTTCGCGACGGTGTCGGAATCGGCTAAAATTTGACCGATTGATCGGAAACAAAAATCGCGCTGGAGACATTTCGTCATTTTTCGCGACGGTGTCGGAATCGGCTAAAATTTGAACGATTGATCGGAAACAAAAATAGCATAGGGGGCAATTTCGTCATTTTTCGCGACGGTGTCGGAATCGGCTAAAATTTGACCGATTGATCGGAAACAAAAATAGCGTAG
>NW_019242988.1:0-93795 GCF_002742605.1 Olea europaea var. sylvestris | reverse complement strand
TTCCAATCGAGTTAGACTAGCAATTCGTCAAAAATGAACAAACCCAAAGTTGTCATGAGATCAAAAACAACATTTCATGACATTGATTCCAATCGAATTAGACCAGCACTTCATCGAAAACGAACGAACCCAAAGTTATCAAGAAATCAAAAACCACTTTTCATTGGCTCGATTCCAATTGAATTAGACAAGCAATTTGCCAAAAAAAAAACAACCCTGAAGCTATCATGAAATCAAAAACCACTTTTCATTGCCTCGATTCCAATCGAATTAGACTAACAATCCGCCAAAAACTAACAAAGCTGGAATTATAATGAAATCAAAAACCACTTTTCATTAGCTTAATTGTAATCAAATTAGAGTAGTAATTCGCCAAAAACAAGCATACTTGAAGTTATCATGAAATCAAAAACCACTTTTTATCGGTTCGACTTCAATCGAGTTAGACTAGCAATTCGTCAAAAACGAACAACCCCGAAGTTATCATGAAATCAAAAACCACTTTTCGTTGGCTCGATTCCAATCGAATGAGACTAGAAATTCACCAAAACTGAACAAACCCGAAGTTATCATGAAATAAAAAATCACTATTCACTGGCTCGATTCTAATCGAGTTAGACTAGCAACTCTCCAAAAATGAAAAATCCCGAAGTTATCATGAAATCAAAAACAACTTTTCATTGGCTCGATTCCAATCGAATTATACTAGGAATTCGCTAAAAACGAAAAAACCCGAAGTTATCATGAAATCTAAAGCCACTTTTCATTGGCTCGATTCCAATCGAATTAAAGTAGCAATTCGCCAAAAATGAACAAACCCGAAGTTATCATGAAATCAAAAATCACATTTCATTGGCTCGATTCCAATCAAATTACACTAGTGATTCGCCCAAAACGAATAAGCCCAAAGTTTCCATGAGATAAAAAAACAACGTTTCATTGGCTCAATTCCAATAGAATTAGACTAGCAATTCCCTAACAATGAGCGAACCCGAAGTTATCATGAGATAAAAAACCACTTTTTATTGGCTCGATACCAATCGAATTAGACTAGAAATTCACCAAAAACGAACAAACCCGAAGTGATCATGAAATCAAAAACAACTTTTCATTGGCTCGTTTCCAATCGAATTAGACTAGCAATTCGCCAAAAACGAACAAACCCGAAGTTATCATGAAATCAAAAACAGCTTTTCATCGGCTCGATTCCAATCGAGTTAGACTAGCAATTCATCAAAAATGAACAAACCTAAAGTTGTCATGAGATCAAAAACAACATTTCATGACATCGATTCCGATCGAATTAGACCAGTACTTCGTTGAAAACGAACGAACTCGAAGTTATCAAGAAATCAAAAACCACTTTTCAATGGCTCGATTCCAATTGAATTAGACAAGCAATTTGCCAAAAACAAACAAACCTAACGCAATCATGAAATCAAAAACCCCTTTTCAATGGCTCGATTCCAAACGAATTAGACTAACAATCCGCCAAAAACTAACAAAGCTGGAAAAATCATGAAATCAAAAATCATTTTTCGCTAGCTTAATTGTAATCAAATTAGAGTCGTAATTCGCCAAAAACAAGCATACTCAAAGTTATCATGAAATCAAACACCACTTTTTATTGGCTCGACTCCAATCGAGTTAGACTAGTAATTCGTCAAAAACGAACGACCTCGAAGTTATAATGAAATAAAAAACCACTTTTCGTTGGCTCGATTCCAATAGAATGAGACTAGAAATTCGCCAAAAACAAACAAACCCGAAGTTATCATAGAATAAAAAATCACTATTCATTGGGTCGATTCTAATCGAGTTAGACTAGCAACTCTCCAAAAACGAAAAACCCCGTAGTTATCATGAAATCAAAAATAACTTTTCATTGGCTCGATTCCAATCGAATTATACTAGCAATTCGCCAAAAATGAACTAACCCCAAGTTATCATGAGATCAAAAACCACTTTTCATTATCTCGATTCCAATCGAATTAGACAAGCAATTTGCCAAAAATGAACAAACCCGAAGATATCATTAAATCAAAAACCACTTTTCATTGGCTCGATTCCAATTGAAATAGACTAGGAATTCGCCCAAAACGAACAAACCTGAAGTTATCATGAAATCCAAAACCACTTTTCATTGGCTCGATTCCAATCGAATTAGAGTAGCAATTTGTCAAAAATGAACACAACCAAAGTTATCATGAAATCAAAAACCACATTTCATTAGCTCGATTCCAATTAAATTAGACTAGCGATACGCCCAAAACAAATAATCCCAAAGTTGTCATGAGATAAAAAAAAATCTTTCGTTGGCTCAATTCCAATAGAATTAGACCAGCAATTCACCAAAAACAAGCGAACCCAAAGTTATCATGAGATAAAAAATCACTTTTCATTAGCCCGATACCAATCGAATTAGACTAGCAAATCACCAAAAACGAACAAACGCGAAGTGATCATGAAATCAAAAACCACCTTTCGTTGGCTCGTTTCCAATCGAATTAGACTAGCAATTCGCCAAAAACAAATAAACCCGAGGTTATCATGAAATCAAAAACCGCTATTCATTGGCACGGTTTCAATCGAGTAAGACTAGCAATTCGCCAAAAATGAACAAACCCAAAGTTGTCATGAGATCAAAAACAACGTTTCATGATATCGATTCCAATCGAATTAGACCAGCAATTCGCCGAAAACGAACGAACCCGAAGTTATCATGAAATCAAAAACCACTTTTCATTGGCTCGATTCCAATTGAATTTGACAAGCAATTCGCCAAAAACAAACAAACCTGAAGTTATCATAAAATCAAAAACCACTTTTCATTGGCTCGATTCCAATCGATTAGACGAACAATTCGCCAAAAACGAACAAAGGTGCAATTATCATGAAATCAAAAACCACTTTTCATTGGCTTAATTGTAATCAAATTAGAGTAGTAATTCGCCAAAAACAAGCATACTCCAACTTATCATGAAATCAAAAATCACTTTTCATTGGCTCGATTCCAATCGAGTTAGACTAGCAATTCGCCAAAAACGAACAACCCCGATGTTATCATGAAATCAAAACCACTTTTCGTTGGCTCGATTCCAATCGAATTAGACTAGAAATTCGCCAAAAATGAACAAAACCAGAAGTTATCATGAAATCAAAAACCACTATTCATTGGCTCGATTCTAATCGAGTTAGACTAGTAACTCTCCAAAAACGAAAAACCCCGAAGTTATCATGAAATCAAAAACAACTTTTCATTGGCTCTATTCCAATCGAATTATACAAGCAAATCGCCAAAAATGAACAACCCCCAAGTTATCATGAAATCAAAATCCACTTTCATTTGCTCAATTCCAATCGAATTGGACTAGCAATTCGCCAAAACGAACAAACTTGAAGTTATCGTGAAATCAAAAACCATTTTCATTGGCTCGATTCTAATCTAATTAGACTAGCAATTCGCAAAAAATAAACAAACCCTAAGTTATTATGAAATCAATAACCACTTTTCATCGGCTCGATTCCAATCGAATTGGACTAGCAATTTGCCCAAAATGAACAAACCCGAAGTGATCACGAAATAGACTAACAATTCGCAAAAAATGAACAAACCCTAAGTTATTATGAAATCAATAACCACTTTTCATTGCCTCGATTCCAATCGAATTGGACTAGCAATTTGCCCAAAATGAACAAACCCGAAGTGATCACGAAATCACAAGCCACTTTTCATAAGCTCAATACCAATCAAATTAGACTAGCAATTCGCCAAAAATGAACAAATCCAAAGTTATGATGAAATCAAAAACCACTTTTCATTAGCTCGATTCCAATCGAATTAGACTAGAAATTTGCCAAAAATGAATACCCCCGAAGTTATCATGAAATCATAAAACACTATTTCGTTGGCTCGATTCCAATCGAGTTAGACTAGCAATTCGCCAAAAAACGAGCAAACCTGAAGTTATCATGAAATGAAAAACCACTTTTTATTTGCTCAATTCCAATCGAATTAGAATAGCAATTCACCAAAAGAGAACAAACCCGACATTATCATGAGATCAAAAACCACTTTTCATTAGCTCGATTCCAATCGAATTAGACTACCAATTCGCTAAAAACGAACAAACCCGAAGATATCATTAAATCAAAAACCACTTTTCAATGGCTCTATTCCAATCGAAATAGACTAGCAATTCGCCAAAAACGAACAAACCCAAAGTTGTCATGAAATCCAAAACCACTTTTCATTGGCTCGATTCCAATCGAATTAGAGTAGCAATTCGCCAAAAATGAACAAACACGAAGTTATCATGAAATCAAAAACCACATTTCGTTGGCTCGATTCCAATCAAATTAGACTAGCGATTCGCCCAAAACGAATAAGCCCGAAGTTGTCATGAGATAAAAAAAACAATGTTTCATTGGCTCAATTTCGATAGAATTAGACCAGCAATTCACCAAAAATGAGCGAACCCGAAGTTATCATGAGATAAAAAACCACTTTTTATTGGCTCGATATCGATCGAATTAGACTAGCGATACACCAAAAAGGAACAAACCCGAAGTGATCAATAAATCAAAAATCACTTTTCATAGGCTCGATTCCAATCGAATTAGACTAGCAATTCACCAAAGACCAACAAAACCGAAGTTATCAAGAAATCAAAAACCACAATTCATTGGCTCTATTCCAGCTGAGTTAGACGAGCAATTCGCTAAAAATGAACTAACCCGAAGTTGCCATGAGATCGAAAAAACATTTCATAAGATCGATTCCAATCGAATTAGTCCAGGAAATCCCCAAAAACGAATGAGCCCAAAGTTATCATGAAATCAAAAACCACTTTTCATTGGCTCGATGCCAATCGAATTAGACTAGCAATTCGCCAAAAACAAACAAACCTGGAATTATCATGAAATTAAAAACCACTTTTCATTGGCTTAATTGTAATCGAATTAGAGTAGTAATTCGCCAACAACAAGCAAACTCGAAGTTATCCTGAAATCAAAAACCACTTTTCATTGGCTCGATTCCAATCTATTTAGACTAGTAATTCGCAAAAAACGAACAACCCCGAAGTTATCATGAAATCAAAAACAACTATTCATTGGCTTGATTCCAATCGAATTAGACTAGTAATTCGCCAAAAATGAAAAAACCTGAAGCTACCATGAAATCAAAAACCACTTTTCATTGGCTTGATTCCGATTGAATTAAACTAACAATTCGCCAAAAACTAACAAAGCTGGAAGTTATCATGAAATCCAAAATCACTTTTCATTGGCTTGATTCCAATCGAGTTAGACTAGCAATTCGCCAAAAATAAACAAACCTTAAAAGCCAATTTTCATTTGCTCGATTCGAGATGAATTAGACTAGCAATTCGCCAAAAAAGAGCAAACTCGAAGTTATCATGAAACCAAAAACCACTTTTCATTGGCTCGATTCCAATTGAGTTAGACTAGCAATTCGCTAGAAACGATCAAACCCGAAGTTATCATGAAATCGAAAGCCACTTTTCATTAGCTTGATTCAAACTGAATTAGACTAACAATTCGCAAAAAAGGAACAAACCCTAAGTTATTATAAAATCAAAAATCACTTTTCATTGGCTCGATTCCAATCGAATTGGACTAGCAATTCGCCAAAAACGAGCAAACCCGAAGTGATCACGAAATCACAAACCACTTTTCATTGGCACGATACCAATCGAATTAGACTAGCAATTCGCAAAAATGAACAAACCCGAAGTTATCGTGAAATCAAAAACCACTTTTCATTGGCTCGATTCCAATCGAATTAGACTAGAAATTTGCCAAAAATGAAAAAAATCGAAGTTATCATGAAATCATAAACCACTGTTCATTGGCTCGATTCCAATCGAGTTAGACTAGCAATTCGCCAAAAAAGAGCAAACTCGAAGTTATCATGAAATCAAAAACCACTTTTTATTTGCTCAATTCCAATCGAATTAGAATAGCAATTCACCAAAAGAGAACGAACCCGACATTATCATGAGATCAAAAACCACTTTTCATTAGCTCGATTCCAATCGAATTAGACTAGCAATTCCCCAAAAACGAACAAACCCGAAGATATCATTAAATAAAAAATCACTTTTCATTAGCTCGATTCCAATCATAATAGACTAGCAATTCGCCAAAAACGAACAAACCTGAAGTTATCATGAAATCCAAAACCACTTTTCATTAGCTCGATTCCAATCGAATTAGAGTAGCAATTCGCCAAAAATGAACAAGCACGAAGTTATCATGAAACCAAAAACCACATTTTATTGGCTCGATTCCAATCAAATTAGACTAGCGATTCGCCCAAAATGAATAAGCCTGAAGTAGTCATGAGATAAAAAAAACAATGTTTCATTGTCCCAATTCCGATAGAATTAGACCAGCAATTCACCAAAAATGAGCGAACCCGAAGTTAACATGAGATAAAAAGACCACCTTTCATTGGCTCGATATCAATCGAATTAGACTAGCGACTCACCAAAAACGAACAAACCCAAAGTGATCATGAAATCAAAAGCCACTTTTCATTGGCTCGTTTCCAATCGAATTAGACTAACAATTCGCCAAAAATGAACAAACCCGAGGTTATCATGAAATCGAAAATCGCTATTCATTGGCTCGATTCCAATCGAGTTAGACTAGCAATTCGCCAAAAATGAACAAACCCAAAGTTGTCATGAGATCAAAAATAACATTTCATGAGATTGATTCCAATCAAATTAGACCAGCAACTCACCGAAAACGAACGAACCCGAAGTTATCATGAAATCAAAAACCACTTTTCATTGGCTCGATTCCTATTGAATTAGACAAGCAATTCGCCAAAAATAAACAAACCTGAAGCTATCATGAAATCAAAAACGACTTTTCATTGGCTCGATTACAATCGAATTTGACGAACAATCCGCCAAAAATGAACAATTCTTCAAAAACGAACAAAGCTGGAATTATCATGAAATCAAAAACCACTTTTCATTGGCTTAATTGTAATCAAATTAGTGTAGTAGTTCGCCAAAAAAAGCATACTCGAAGTTATCATGAAATCAAAAACCACTTTTCATTGGCTCGATTCCAATCGAGTTAGACTAGCAATTCACCAAAAATGAACAACCCCGAAGTTATCATGAAATCAAAAACCAATTTTCGATTCTAATCGAATTAGACTAGAAATTCGCCAAAAACAAACAAACCCAAAGTAATCATGAAATCAAAAACCACTATTCAATGGCTCGATTCCAATCGAGTTAGACTAGCAACTCACCAAAAATGAAAAACCCCGAAGTTATCATGAAATCAAAAACAACTTTTCATTGGCTCGATTCCAATCGAATTAGACCAGCAATTCGCCAAAAACGAACAAACCTGGAGTTATCATGAAATTAAAAACCACTTTTCGTTTGGGTTAATTGCAATCGAATTAGAGTAGCAATTCGCCAAAAACAAGCAAACTCGAAGTTATCAAGAAATCAAAGCCTCTTTTCATTGGCTCGATTCCAATCGAATTAGACTAGAAATTCGCCAAAAAGGAACAAACCCGAAGTTACAATGAAATCAAAAACCACTACTCATTCACTCGATTTCAATCGAGTTAGGCTAGCAACTCGCCAAAAATTAACAAACCTGTAATTATCATGAAATCAAAAACCACTTTTCATTTGTTAAATTCCAATCGAATTAGACTAGCAATTCGCCATAAATGAACAAACCCAAAGTTATCATTAAATCAAAAACCACTTTTCATTGGCTCGATTCCAATCGAATTAGACTAGCAATTCGCCAAAAATGAACAAACCTGAAGTTAACATGAAATCCCAAACCACTTTTCATTGGCTCGGTTCCAATCCAACTAGAGTAGCAATTCGCCAGAAACGAACAAACCGTAGGTAATCATGAAATCAAAAACCACATTTCATTGGCTCGATTCCAATCGAATTAGGCTAGTGATTCACCCAAAACGAATAAAGCCGAAATTGTCATAAGATAAAAAACAACATCCCATTGGCGCAATTCCAATCGAATTAGACCAGCAATTCACCAAAAACGCACGAACCTGAAGTTATCCTGAGCCAAAAAACTACTTTTCATTGGCTCGATTCCAATCGAATTAGACTAGCAATTCCCCAAAAACGAACAAACCCGAAGTGATCATTAAATCAAAAACCACTTTTCTTAGGCTCGATTCCAATCGAATTAGACTAGAAATTCGCCAAAAACCAACAAAACCGAAGTTATCATGAAATCAAAAACCACAATTCATTGGCTCGATTCCAGTTGAGTTAGACTAGCAATTCGCTAAAATGAACTAACCTAAAGTTGCCATGAGATCGAAAACAACATTTCATGAGATCGATTCCAATCGAATTAGACCAGGAAATCCCCAAAAACGAACAAACCCGAAGTTATCATGAAATCAAAAACCACTTTTCATTGGCTCGATTCCAATCGAATTAGACTAGCAATTCGCTAAAAACGAACAAACCCGAAGTTATCATGAAATCAAAAACCACTTTTCATTGGCTCGATTCCAATCGAATTAGACTAGCAATTCGCCAAAAAGGAACAAACCTGGAATTATCATAAAATCAAAAACCACTTTTCATTTGCTTAATTGTAATCGTATTAGAGTAGTAATTCGCCAACAACAAGCAAAGTCGAAGTTATCATGAAATCAAAAACCACTTTTCATTAGCTCGATTCCAATCGATTTAGACCAGTAATTCGCCAAAAACGATCAACCCTGAAGTTATCATGAAATCAAAAACCACTATTCATTGGCTCGATTCCAATCGAGTTAGACTAGTAATTCGCTAAAAACAAATAAACCCGAAGTTATCATGAAATCAAAAACCACTTTTCATTTGCTCAGTTCTAATCGAATTAGACTAGCAATTCACCAAAAACTAAAAAACATGGAGAAATCATGAATTCAAAAACTACTTTTCATTGGCTTAATTGCAATCGAATTAGAGTAGCAATTCGCTAAAAACAAGCAAACTCGAAGTTATCATGAAATAAAAAATCAGTTTTCATTGGCTTGATTCCAATCGAGTTAGACTAGCAATTCGCCAGAAACGAACCCCGAAGTTATCATAAAATCAAAAACCACTTTTCATTGGCTTGATTCCAATCGAAGTAGACTAGAAATTCGCTAAAAATGAACAAACCCGAAATTATCTAAAATCAAAAACCACTATTCATTGTCTCGATTCCAATCGAGTTAGACTAGCAACTCGCCAAAAATGAACAAACCCGAAGTTATCATGAAATCAAAAACCACTTTTCATTTGCTCAATTCCAATCGAATTAGACAAGTAATTCGCCAATAACGAACGAACCCGACGTTAACATGAGATCAAAAATCACTTTTCATTAGCTTGATTGCAATCAAATTAGACTAGCAATTCGCCAAAAATGAACATACTCGAAGTTATCATTAAATCAAAAACCACTTTTCATTGGCTCGATTCCAATCGCATTAGACTAGCAATTCTCCAAAAATGAACAAACTTGAAGTTATCATGAAATCCCAAACAACTTTTCTTTGGCTCGATTCCAATCGAATTAGACTAGCAATTCACCAAAAATGAGCAAACCCGAAGTTATCATGAAATAAAAAACCACTATTCATTGGCCCGATTCCGATCGAGTTATGCTAGCATTTCGCGAAAAATGAACTAACCCGAAATTATCATGACATCAAAAACCACTTTTCATTGGCTCAATTCCAATCAAATTAAATTAGCAATTCGCCAAAAAAGAACAAACCTCAAAAGCCATTTTTCATTTGGTCGATTCCAAATGAATTAGACTAATAATTCGCCAAAAATGAACAAACTCGAAGTTATCATGAAACCAAAAACAACCTTTCATTGGCTCGATTCCAATTGAGTTAGACTTGCAATTCAACATAAACAAACAAACCCAAAGTTGTCCTGAAATTAGAAGCCACTTTTCATTGGCTCGATTCCAATCAAATTAGACTAGCAATTCGCTAAACATAAACAAACCAGAAGTTATCATGAAATCAAAAGCCACTTTTCATTGGCTCATTTCCAATCGAATTAATTTTCCAAAAATGAACAAACATCAAAAAACACTTTTCATTTGCTCGGTTCCAATCCAATTAGACTAGCAATTCGCCAAAAACGAGCAAAGTCGAAGTTATCATATAATCAAAAAACACTTTTCAATGGCTCGATTCCAAACAAATTAGACTAGCAATTTGCCAAAAATGAACAAACCAGGAGTTCTCATGAAATTAAAAATCACTTTTCATTAGCTCGATTCCAATCGGATTATACTAGCAATTCGCCCAGAACGAACAAACCCGGAGTTTTCATGAAATCAAAAACAACTTTTAATTGGGTCGATTCCAACCGAATTAGACTATCAATTCGCTAAAAACTAACAAACCCAATGTTATCATGAAATCAAAAACCACTATTCATTGGCTCGATTCCAATCGAGTTAGACTAGCAATTCGCCAAAAATGAACAAACTTGAAGTTATCATGAAATAAAAAACCGCTTTTCCTCGGCTCGATTCCAATCAAATTAGACTAGCAATTCGCCAGAAACGAACAAACCCGAAGTTATCATGAAATCAGAAACCACAATTCATTGGCTCGATCCCAATCGAATTAGATTAGTAATTCGATAAAAAAATCAAACTCGATGTTATCATGAAATCATAAACCACTGTTCATTGGCTCGATTCCAATCGAGTTAGACTAGCAATTCGCCAAAAACGAACGACCGCGAAGTTATCATGAAATCAAAAATCACTTTTTATTTGCCAAATTCCAATCGAATTAGACTAGCAATTTGCCAAAAACAAACGAACCTGGACTTATCATAAAATTAAAAACCACTTTTCATTGGTTGAATTGCAATCGAATTAGAGTAGCAATTTGCCAAAAACAAGCAAACTCGAAGTTATCGTGAAATCAAAACCCACTTCTCATTGGCTCGATTCCAATTGAGTTAGACTAGCAATTTGCCAAAAATGAACAACCCCGAAGTTATCATGAAATCAAAAACCACTTTTCATTGCCTCGATTCCATTTGAATTAGACTAGAAATTCGCCAAAAATGAACAAACCCGAAGTTATCATGAAATCAAAAACCACTATTCATTGGCTCGATTCTAATTGAGTTAGACTAGCAATTCGCCAAAAACGAACAAACCCGATGTTATCATGAAATCAAAAACCACTTTTCATTTGCTCAATTCCAATCGAATTAGTCTCACAACTAGCTGAAAGCGAACGAAACCAACGTTATCGTGAGATCAAAAACCACTTTTCATTAGCTCGATTCCAATCGAATTAGACTAGCAACTCGCCAAAAACGAACGAACCCGACGTTATCATTAAATCAAAAACCAGTTTTCATTGGCTCGATTCCAATCGAATTAGACTAGCAATTCGCCAAAAACGAAGGAACCTGAACTTATCATGATATCCAAAACCACTTTTCATTTGCTCGATTCCAATCGAATTAGACTAGCAATTCGTCAAAAACGAACAAACCTGAAGTTATCAAGAAATCAAAAATCACAATTCATTAGCTCGATTTCAATATAGTTAGACTAGCAATTCGCCAAAAATGAACTAACCCAAAGTTATCATGAAATCAAAAACCACTTTTCATTGGCTCGATTCCAATCGAATTAGACTAGCTATTCGCCAAAAATGAACAAACCTCAAAAACCACCTTTCATTTGCTCGATTCCAATCCAATTAGACTAGCAATTCGCCCAAAACTAAAAAACCCGAAGTTATCTTGAAATTAAAAATCACTTTTCATTGGCTCGATTCCAATTGGGTTAGACTAGCAATTCGCCCAAAACGAACAGACCCTAAGTTCTCATGAAATCGAAAACAACTTTTCAATGGCTCAATTTCGATCGAATTAGACTATCAATTCGCCAAAAATGAACAAACCCGATGTTATCATGAAATCAAAAAAAACTATTCATTGGCTTGATTCCAATCAAGTTTGACTAGCAATTCTCCAAAAATGAAAAAACCCGAAGTTATCATGAAATCAAAAACCACTTTTCATTAGCTCGATTCCAATCGAATCAAATTAGCAATTCGTGAAAAATGAACAAACCCGAAGATATCATGAAATCAGAAACCACAATTCATTCGTTCGATTCCAATCGAATTAGAGCAGTAGTTCGGCAAAAACAATAAAACTCGAAGTTATCATGAAATCAAAAACCACTATTCATTGGCTCAATTCCAATCGAGTTAGACTAGCAATTCGTAAAAAATGAACTAACCCGAAGTTAGCATGAAATCAAAAACCACTATTTCATTGGCTCGATTCCAATCGAGTTAGACTAGCAATTCACCAGAAACGAACAACCCCGAAGTTATCATGAAATCAAAAACCACTTTTCATTAGCTCGATTCCAATCGGTTTAGACTAGAAATTCGCCAAAAATGAACAAACCCGAAGTTATCATGAAATCAAAAACCACTTTTCATTGGCTCGATTCCAATCGAATTAGACTAGCAACTCGCCAAAAATGAACAAACCCGGAGTTATCATGAAATCAAAAACTACTTTTCATTTGCTCAATTCCAATCGAATTAGATTAGTAATTCACAAAAAATGAACGAACCCGACGTTATCGTGAGATCAAAAACCACTTTTCATTAGCTCAATTGCAATCAAATTAGACTAACAATTCACCAAAAACGAACATACTCGAAGTTATCATTAAATCAAAAATCACTTTTCATTGCCCCGATTCCAATCTCATTAGACTAGCAATTCACCAAAAACGAACAAACTTGATGTTATCAGGAAATCCCAAATCACTTTTCATTGGCTCGATTCCAATCGAATTATACTAGCAATTCGCCAAAAATGAACAAACCTGAAGTGATCATGAATTCAAAAACCACTATTCATTGGCCTGATTCCAATCGAGTTAGACTAGCAATTCTCCAAAAATGAACTAACCCGAATTATCATGAAATCAAAAACCACTTTGCATTGGCTCGATTCCAATCGAATTAGTTTAGCAATTCGCCAAAAAAGAACAAACCTCAAAAGCCACTTTTCATTTGGTCGATTCCAAATGAATTAGACTAGCAATTCGCCAAAAACGAACAAACCGGAAGTTATCCTGAAACCACAAACTACTTTTCTTTGGCTCAATTCCAATTGAGTTAGACTAGCAATTCAACAGAAACGAACAAACTTGCAGTTGTCCTGAAATCAAAAGCCAATTTTCATTGGCTCGATTCTAATCAAATTAGACTAGCAATTCTTTAAAAATAAACAAACCCGAAGCTATCATGAAATCTAAAACCACTTTTCATTGGCTCAATTCCAATCGAATTAATTTGCAAAAAACGAACAAACCTCAAAAAACACTTTTCATTTGCTCGATTCCAATCCAATTAGACTAGCAATTCGCCAAAAATGAACAAAGCCGAAATTATCATGTAATCAAAAACCACTTTTCAATGGCTCGATTCCAAACGAATTAGATTAGCAATTTGCCAAAAACGAACAAACCAGGGGTTATCATGAAATTAAAAATCACTTTTCATTGGCCCGATTCCAATCAGGTTAGACTAGTAATTTGCCCAGAACGAACAAACCCGAAGTTATCATGAAATAAAAAACCACTTTTCATATGGCTCGATTCCAATCGAATTAGACTAGCAAATTGCCAAAAATGAACGAACCCGAAGTCATCATGAAATCAGAAACCACAATTCATTGGCTCGATTCCAATCGAATTATAGCAGTAATTCGGCAAAGATAATCAAACTCAAAGTTATCATGAAATCATAAACTACTATTCATTGGCTCGATTCCAATCGAGTTAGACTAGCAATTCGCTAAAAACGAACAAACCCGAAGTTATTATGAAATCAAAAACCAGTTTTCATTTGCTAAATTCCAATCGCATTAGACTAGCAATTCGCTAAAAATGAACAAACCTGGAGTTATCATAAAATAAAAAACCACTTTTCATAGGCTAAATTGCAATCGAATTAGAGTACCAATTCGCCAAAAACAAGCAAACTTGATGTTTTCATGAAATCAAGAACCACTTTTCATTGGCTCGATTCCAATCGAGTTAGACTAGCAATTTGCCAAAAACGAACAACCCCAAAGTTATCATGAAATCAAAAACCACTTTTCATTGGTTCGATTCCAATCGAATTAGACTAGAAATTCGCAAAAACAAACAAACCCGTAGTTATCATGAAACCAAAAATCACTATTCTTTGGCTCGATTCCAATCGAGTTAGATTAGCAATTCGCCAAAAACGAACAAACCCGAAGTTATCATGAAATCAGAAACCACTTTTCATTTGCTCAATTCCAATCGAATTAGACTAGCAACTCCCCAAAAACAAACGAACCTGACGTTATTGCGAGATCAAAAACCACTGCTCATTAGCTCGATTCCAATCGAATTAGACTAGCAACTCGCCAAAAACGAACGAACCCTATGTTATCATTAAATCAAAAACCACTTTTCATTGGCTCGATTCCAATCGAATTAGACAAGCAATTCGCGAAAAACGTAAAAACTTGAAGTTATCATGAAATCCAAAAACACTTTTCATTGACTCGATTCCAATCGAATTAGACTAGCAATTCGTCAAAAATGAACAAACCCGAAGTTATCATGAAATCAAAAACTACTATTCATTGGCTCGATTCCAATCGAGTTAGACTAGCAATTCGCCAAAAATGAACTAACCCGAAGTTATCATGAAATCAAAAACCACTTTTCATTGGCTCGATTCCAATTGAATTAGACTTGCAATTTTAACAAAAAATGAACAAACCTCAAAAACCACCTTTCATTTGCTCGGTTCCAATCCAATTAGATTACCAATTTGCCAAAAATGAAAAAACCCGAAGTTATCACGAAATCAAAAACCACTTTTCAGTGGCTCGATTCCAAACGAATTAGACTAGCAATTTGCCAAAGATAAACAAACGAAGAGTTATCGTGAAATTAAAAATCACATTTCATTGGCTCGATTCCAATTGGGTTAGACTAGCAATTCGCCCAAAACGAACAAACCCGAAGTTTTCATGAAAATCAAAAACAACTTTTCATTGGCTCGATTCCAATCGAATTAGGCGATCAATTCGCCAAAAACGAACAAACTCGATGTTATCATGAAATCAAAAAAACTATTCATTGGCTCGATTCCAATCGAGTTAGACTAGAAATTTGCCAAAAATGAACAAACCCGAAGTTATCATGAAATCAAAAACAACTTTTCATTGGCTCGATTCCAATCAAATCAGACTAGCAATTCACGAAAAACGAACAAACCCGAAGTAATCATGAAATCAGAAACCACAACTCATTGGCTCGATTCCAATCGAATTAGAGTAGAAATTCCGCAAAAACAGTCAGACTCAAAGTTATCATGAAATAAAAAACTACTATTCATTGGCTCGATTCCAGCCGAGTTAGACTAGCAATTCGCCAAAAATGAACAACTCCGAAGTTATCATGAAATCAAAAACCACTTTTCATTTGCTCAATTCCAATCGAATTATACTAGCAATTCACCAAAAACGAACGACCCTGACGTTATCATGAGATCAAAAACCGTTTTTCATTAGCTCGATTCCCATCGAATTAGACTAGCAATTCGCCAAAAAACGAACAAACCTGAATTTATCATTTAATCAAAAACCACTTTTCAATGGCACGATTCCAATCAAATTAGACCAGCAATTGGCCAAAAAGAACAAAACCGAAGTTATCATGAAATCAAAAAACAACTTTTCATTGGCTCGATTCCAATCGAATTAGACTAGCAATTCGCGAAAAACAAACAAACCCGTAGTTATCATGAAATCAAAAACCACTTTCCATTTGCTCAATTCCAATCGAATTATACTAGTAATTCCCAAAACCCGAACGAACCCGACGTTATCATGAAATCAAAAACCATTTTTCATTGGCTCGATTCCAATCGAATTAGACTAGAAATTCGTCAAAAATGAACAAATCCGAAGTTATCATGAAATCAAAAACCACTATTCATTGGCTCGATTCCAATCGAATTAGACTAGCAACTCGAAAAAAATGAACAAACCCGAAGTTATCATGAAATCAAAAGCCACTTTTCATTTGCTCAATTCCAATCGAATTAGACTAGTAATTCACAAAAAAAGAACGAACCTGACGTTATCATGAGATCGAAAACCACTTTTCATTAGCTTAATTTCAATCAAATTAGACTATCAATTCGCCAAAAACGAACATACTCGAAGTTATCATTAAATTAAAAACCACTTTTCATTTGCTCGATTCCAATCGCATTAGACTAGCAATTCGCCAAAAACGAACAAACTTGAGGTTATCATGAAATCCCAAACAACTTTTCATTGGCTCGATCCAATCGAATTAAACAAGTAATTCGCCAAAAATGAACAAACCTGAAGTTATCATGAATTCAAAAATGACTATTCGTTGGCCCGATTCCAATCGAGTTAGACTAGCAATACTCCAAAAATGAACTAGTCCGAAATTATCATGAAACCAAAAACCACTTTGCATTAGCTCGATTCCAATCGAATTAGATTAGCAATTCACCAAAAAAGAACAAACCTCAAAAGCCACTTTTCATTTGGTCAATTCCAAATGAATTAGACTAGCAATTCGCCAAAAATGAACAAACTCGAAGTTATCCTGAAACCCAAAACCACCTTTCTTTGGCTCGATTCCAATTGAGTTAGACTAGCAATTCAACAGAAACGAACAAACCCGCAGTTGTCCTGAAATTAGAAGCCGCTTTTCATTGGCTCGATTCTAATAAAATTAGATTAGCAATTCGCTAAAAATAAACAAACCCGAAGTTATCATAAAATCAAAAACCACTTTTCATTGGCTCGATTCCAATCGAATTAATTTGTCAAATATGAACAAACCTCAAAAAACACTTTTCATTTGCTCGGTTCCAATCCAATTAGACTAGCAATTCGCCAAAAACGAACAAAGCCAAAGTTTTCATGTAATGAAAAACCACTTTTCATTGGCTCAATTCCAAACAAATTAGACTAGCAACTTGCCAAAAACGAACAAACCCGGAGTTATCATGAAATTAAAAATCACTTTTCATTGGCTCGATTCCAATCCAGTTAGACTGGCAATTCACCCAAAACGAACAAACCCGAAGTTTTCATGAAATCAAAAACAACTTTTTATTGGCTCGATTCTAATCGAATTAGGCTTTCAATTCGCAAAAAACGAACACACCCGAAGTTATCATGAAATCAAAAACCACTTTTCATTTGCTGAATTCCAATCGAATTAGACTCACAACTAGCCAAAAAAAAACGAACTTGACGTTATCGTGAGATCAAAAACAACTTTTCATTCGATTCCAATCGAATTAGACTAGCAACTCGCCAAAAACGAACGAACCCGACGTTATCAATAAATCAAAAACCGCTTTTCATTGGCTCGATTCCAATTGAATTAGACTCGCGATTTGCCAAAAACGAACAAACCTGAAGTTATCATGAAATCAGAAACCACAATTCATTTGGCTCGATTCCAATCGAATTAGAGTAGCAATTCGACAAAAACAATCAAATCGAAGTTATCATGAAAACAAAAACAACTATTCGTTGGCTCGATTCCAATCTAGTTAGACTAGCAATTCTCCAAAAACGAACGAACTCGGCGTTATCTTGAGATCAAAAACCACTTTTCATTTGCTCGATTCCCATCGAATTAGACTATCAATTCGCCAAAAATGAACAACCCGAATTTATCATTTAATCAAAAACCACTTTTCATTGGCACGATTCCAATCAAATTAGACTAGCAATTCGCCAAAAAAAAATAAAACCGAAGTTATCATGTAATCAAAAAATCACTTTTCATTGGCTCGATTCCAATCGAATTAGACTAGCAATTCGCCAAAAATGAACAAACCCGAAGTTACCATGAAATCGAAAACCACTATTTATTGGCTCGATTCCAATTGAGTTAGACTAGCAATTCATCAAAAATGAACTAACCCGAAGTTATATGAAAACCTTAAACCACTTTTCATTAGCTCGATTCCAATCGAATTAGATTAGCAATTCGCCAAAAATGAACAAACCTCAAAAGCCACTTTTCATTTGGTCGATTCCAAACGAATTAGACTAGCAATTTGCTAAAGATGAACAAACCCGAAGCTATCGTGAAACCAAAAAAACTTTTCATTGGCTCGATTCCAATTGAGTTAGACTAGCAATTCAACAGAAACAAACAAACCCGAAATTATTCTGAAATCAGAAGCCACTTTTCATGGAATCTATTCCAATCAAATTAGGCGAGCAATTCGCCAAAAATAAACAAACCCGAAGTTATCATGTAATCAAAAATCACCTTTTATTGGCTCCATTCCAATTGAATTAATTCTTCAATAACGAACAAACATCAAAAACCACCAATTAGATTAGCAATTTGCCAAAAACGAACAAACCCGAAGTTATCAAGAAATCAAAAACCACTTTTCGTTGGCTCGATTCCAAATGAATTAGACTAGCAATTTGCCAAAAGCAAACAAACCAGGAGTTATCATGAAATTAAAAATCACTTTTCATTGGCTCAATTCCAATGGGTTAGACTAGCAATTCGTCCAAAACAAACAAACCCAAAGTTTTCATGAAATCAAAAATAACTTTTCATTGGCTCGATTCTAATCGAATTAGACTATCAATTCGCAAAAAATGAACAAACCCAATGTTATCATGAAATCAAAAACCACTATTCATTGGCTCGATTCCAATTGAGTTAGACTAGCAATTTGCCAAAAATGAACAAATCCGAAGTTATCATGAAATCAAAAACCACTTTTCATTGGTTCGATTCCAATCGACTTAGACTAGCGATTCCCCAAAAATGAACAAGCCCAAAGTTATCATGAAATCAGAAACCACAATTCATTGGCTCGATTCCAATCGAATTAGAGTAGCAATTCAACAAAAACAATAAATCTCGAAGTTATCATGAAATCAAAAACCACTTTTCATTGGCTCGATTCCAATCTAGTTAGACTAGCAATTCTCCAAAAACGAATGAACTCGGCGTTATCTTGTGATCAAAAACCACTTTTCATTTGCTCGATTCCCATCGAATTAGACTAGCAATTCGCCAAAAATGAACAACCCGAATTTATCATTTAATCAAAAACCACTTTTCATTGGCACGATTCCAATCAAATTAGACTAGCGATTCGCCAAAAAAAATAAAACCGAAGTTATCATGTAATCAAAAAATCACTTTTCATTGGCTCGATTCCAATCGAATTAGACTAGCAATTCGCCAAAAATGAACAAACCCGAAGTTACCATGAAATCAAAAACCACTATTTATTGGCTCGATTCCAATTGAGTTAGACTAGCAATTCATCAAAAATGAACTAACCCGAAGTTATCATGAAATCATAAACCACTTTTCATTAGCTCAATTCCAATCGAATTAGATTAGCAATTCGCCAAAAATGAACAAACCTCAAAAGCCACTTTTCATTTGGTCGATTCCAAACGAATTAGACTAGCAAATCGGTAAAGATGAACAAACCCGAAGCTATCGTGAAACCAAAAAAACTTTTCATTGGCTCGATTCCAATTGAGTTAGACTAGCAATTCAACAGAAACAAACAAACCCGAAATTATCCTGAAATCAGAAGCCACTTTTCATGGAATTTATTCCAATCAAATTAGGCGAGCAGTTCGCCAAAAATGAACAAACCCGAAGTTATCATGTAATCGAAAATCACCTTTCATTGGCTCAATTCCAATTGAATTAATTCTTCAATAACGAACAAACATCAAAAACCACCAATTAGATTAGCAATTTGCCAAAAACGAACAAACCCGAAGTTATCATGAAATCAAAAACCACTTTTCGTTGGCTCGATTCCAAATGAATTAGACTAGCAATTTGCCAAAAGTAAACAAACCAGGAGTTATCATGAAATTAAAAATCACTTTTCATTGGCTCAATTCCAATGGGTTAGACTAGCAATTCGTCCAAAACAAACAAACCCAAAGTTTTCATGAAATCAAAAATAACTTTTCATTGGCTCGATTCTAATCGAATTAGACTATCAATTCGCAAAAAATGAACAAACCCAATGTTATCATGAAATCAAAACCACTATTCATTGGCTCGATTCCAATTGAGTTAGACTAGCAATTTGCCAAGAATGAACAAATCCGAAGTTATCATGAAATCAAAAACTACTTTTCATTGGCTCGATTCCAATCGCCTTAGACTAGCGATTCCCCAAAAATGAACAAGCCCAAAGTTATCATGAAATCATAAACCACAATTCATTGGCTCGATTCCAATCGAATTAGAGTAGCAATTCAACAAAAACAATAAATCTCGAAGTTATCATGAAATCAAAAACCACTTTTCATTTGCTCGATTCCAATCGAGTTAGACTAGCAATTCGCAAAAAATGAACATCCCCGAAGTTATCATGAAATCAAAAACCACTTTTCGTTGGCTCGATTCCAATCGAATTAGACTAGAAATTCGCCAAAAACCAACAAACCCGAAGTTATCATGAAATCAAAACTCACTTTTCATTGCCTCGATTCCAATCGAGTTAGACTAGCGATTCGCCAAAAAATGAACAAACTCGAAGTTATCATGAAATCAAAACCACTTTTCATTTTTTCGATTCCAATCGAATTAGACACGCAATTCGCAAAAACAAACGAACCCGAAGTCATCATGAAATTACAAACCATTTTTCATTGGCTCAATTCCAATCGAATTAGATTAGCGCTTCGCAAAAATGACCAACCCCGAAGTTATCATGAAATCAAAAACAACTTTTCATTTGCTCGATTCCAATCGAATTAGACTAGCGATTCGCCAAAAAGGAAGAAACCTGATGTTATCATGGAATCAAAAACCACTTTTCATTTGCTCGATTCCAATCAAATTAGACTAGCAATTTGCCAAAAATGAACAAACCTAAAGTTATCATGAAATCAAAAACAACTTTTCATTGGCTCGATTCCAATTGAATTAGACTAGCAATTCACCAAAAATGAACAAACCCCAAATTATATTGAAATCATAACCCACGTTTCATTAGCTTGATTCCGATCGAATAAGACTAGCAATTTGCCAAAAACGAACAAACCCGAAGGTATCATGAAGTCAAAAACCACTTTTCATTGGTTCGATTCCAATCGAATTAGACTAGCAATTCACCAACAATAAACAAACCTCAAAAACCACTTTTCATTTGCTCAATTGCAAACAAATTAGACTAGCAATTCGCCAAAAATGAACAAACCCGAAGTTATCTTGAAATCAAAAACCAATTTTCATTGGCTCGATTCCAATTGAGTTAGACAAGCAATTCAACAGAAACGAACAAACCTGAAGTTGTCCTGAAATCAAAAGCCACTTTTCATTGGCTCGATTCCAATCAAATTAGATAAGCAATTCGCTAAAAATAAACAAACCCAGGTTATCATGAAATCAAAAACCACTTTTCATTGGCGCGATTCCAATCGAATTAATTTGCTAAAAACGAACAAACCTCAAAAAACACTTTTCATTTGCTCTATTCCAATCCAATTAGACTAGCAATTCGCTAAAAAAGAACAAAGCCGAAGTTATCATGTAATCAAAAACCACTTTTCATTGGCTCGATTTCAAACGAAGTAGACTAGCAATTTGTTAAAAAGGAACAAACGAGGAGTTATCATGAAATTAAAAATCACTTTTCATTAGATCGATTCCAATCGGGTTAGACTAGCAATTCGCCCAGAACGAACAAACCCGAAGTTTTCATGAAATCAAAAACAACTTTTTATTGGCTCGATTCCAATCGAATTAGACTATCAATTCGCCAAAAACGAACAAACCCAATGTTATCATGTAATGAAAAACCACTATTCATTAGCTCAATTCCAATCGAGTTAGACTAGCAATTCGCCAAAAATGAACAAACTCGAAGTTATCATGAATTAAAAAACCACTTTTCCTCGGCTCGATTCCAATCGAATTAGACTAGCAATTCACTAAAAACGAACGAACTTGAAGTTATCATGAAATCAGAAAACACAATTCATTGGCTCGATTCCAATCGAATTAGAGTAGCAATTCGGTAAAAATAATAAAACTCGAAGTTATCATGAAATCGTAAACCACTATTCATTGGCTCGATTCCAAACGAGTTAGACTAGAAATTCACCAAAAATGAACAAACCCGAAGTTATCATGACATCAAAAACCACTTTTCATTTGCTAAATTCCAATCGAATTAGACCAGCAATTCGCCAAAAACGAACAAACCTGGACTTATCATAAAATCAAAAACCACTATTCATTGGCTCGATTCCAATTGTGTTAGACTAGTAATTCGCCAAAAACGAACAAACCCAAAGTTATCATAAAATTAAAAACAACTTTTCATTCGCTCAATTCCCATCGAATTAGACTCGCAACTAGCCAAAAACGAACGAACCCGACATTATAGTGAGATCAAAAACCACTTTTCATTGTCTTGATTCCAATCAAATGAGATTAGCAATTCGCCAAAATGAACAAACCCGAAGTTATCATGAAATCAGAATCCACAATTCAATGGCTCGATTCCAATCGAATTTGAGTAGCAATTCGGGAAAAACAAAAAAAAAACTCGAAGTTATCATGAAATCATAAGCCACTATTCATTGGTTCAATTCTAATCGAGTTAGACTAGCAACTCGCCAAAAACGAAAAAACCCGAAGTTATCATGAAATCAAAAACCACTTTTCATTTGCTAAATTCCAATCGAATTAGACTGGCAATTCGCCATAAACGAACAAACCTGGACTTATAATAAAATAAAAACCACTTTTCATTTGTTGAATTGCAATCGAATTAGAGTAGCAATTCGCCAAAAACAAGCAAACTCGAAGTTATCGTGAAATCAAAAACCGCTTCTCATTGGCTCGATTCCAATCTAGTTAGAATAGCAATTTGCCAGAAATGAACAACCCCGAAGTTATCGTGAAATGAAAAACCACCTTTTATTGCCTCGATTCCAATCGAATTGGACTAGGAATTTTCCAAAAATGAACAAACCCGAAGTATCATGAAATCTAAAACCACTATTCATTGGCTCGATTCCAATTGAGTTAGACTAGCAATTCGCCAAAAAGGAACAAACCCCAAGTTATCATGAAATCAAAAACCACTTTTCATTTGCTCAATTCCAATCGAATTAGACTCGCAACTAGCCAAAAATGAACGAACCCGACGTTATCATGAGATCAAAAACCAATTTTCATTAGCTCGATTCCAATCGAATTAGACTAGCAACTTGACAAAACCGAACGAACCTGACATCATCATTAAATCAAAAACCAGTTTTCATTGGCTCGATTCCAATCGAATTAGACTAGCAATTCGCCAAAAACGAACAAACCTGAAGTTATCATGAAATCCAAAACAACTTTTCATTGGCTCGATTCCAATCGAACTAGACTAGCAATTTCTAAAAAACGAACAAACCTAAAGTTATCAAGAAATCAAAAATCACTATTCATTGGCTCGATTCCAATTGAGTTAGACTAACAATTCGCCAAAAATGAACTAACCCGAAGTTATCATGAAATCAAAAATCACTTTTCATTGGCTTGATTCCAATAGAATTAGACTAGCTATTCGCCAAAAATGAACAAACCTCAGAAACCACCTTTAATTTACTCGGTTCCAATCCAATTAGACTAGCAATTTGCCCAAAACTAAAATACCCGAAGTTATCATGAAATTAAAAATCACTTTTCATTGGCTCAATTCCAATCGAATTAGACTCGCAACTAGCCAAAAACAAATGAACCCGACGTTATCATGAGATAAAAAACAACTTTTCAATAGCTCGATTCCAATCCAATTAGACTAGCAATTCGCCAAAAATGAACAAAGCCGAAGTTATCATGTAATCAAAAACCACTTTTCATTGGCTCGATTCCGAACGAATTAGACTAGCATTTTGCCAAAAATGAACAAACCAGGAGTTATCATGAAATTAAAAATCACTTTTCATTGGCTCGATTCCAATCGGGTTAGACTAGCAATTCGTCCAAAACGAACAAACCCTAAGTTTTCATGAAATCAAAAATTGCTTTTCAATGGCTCGATTCCAATCGAATTAGACTATCAATTTGCCAAAAACGAACAAACCCGATGTTATCATGAAATAAAAAAAACTATTCATTGGCTCGATTCCAATCGAGTTAGACTAGCAATTTGCTAAAAATGAAAAAACCTGAAGCTATCATGAAATCAAAAACCACTTTTCATTGGCTCGATTCCAATCGAATCAAAGTAGCAATTTGCCAAAAACGAACAAACCAGAAGATATCAAAAAATTGGAAACCACAATTCATTCGCTCGATTCCAATCGAATTAGAGCAGCAATTCGGCAAAAACAATCAAACTCGAAGTTATCATGAAATAAAAAACCACTATTCATTGGGTCGATTCCAATCGAGTTAGACTAGAAATTCGCCAAAAACGAACTAACCCGAAGTTAGCATGAAATAAAAAACCACTATTCATTGGCTCGATTCCAATCGAGTTAGACTAGCAATTCAGCAAAAACGAACAACCCCGAAGTTATCATGAAATCAAAAACCACTTTTATTGGCTCGATTCCAATCGAATTAGACTAGAAATTCGCCAAAAATGAACAAACCCGAAGTTATCATGAAATCAAAATCCACTATTCATTGGCTCGATTTCAATCGAATTAGACTAGTAACTCGCCAAAAATGAACAAACCCGAAGTTATCATGAAATCAAAAACCACTTTTTCATTTGCTCAATTCCAATCGAATTAGACTAGTAATTCACAAAAAATGAATGAACCCGACGTTATCATGAGATCAAAAACCACTTTTCATTAGCTCAATTGCAATCAAATTAGACTAGCAATTCGCCAAAAACGAACAAACCCGAAGTTATCATGAATTCAAAAACCGCTATTCATTGTTCCGATTCCAATCGAATTAGACTAGCAATTCTCCAAAAATGAACTAACCCGAAATTATCATGAAATAAAAAACCACTTTGCATTGGCTCGATTCCAATCGAATTAGATTAGCAATTCACCAAAAAAGAACAAACCTCAAAATCCACTTTTCATTTGGTCGATTCCAAATGAATTAGATTAGCAATTCGCCAAAAACAACAAACCCGAAGTTATCCTGAAACCAAAAACCACTTTTCTTTGGCTCGATTCCAATTGAGTTAGACTAGCAATTCAACAAAAACGAATAAACTCGCAATTGTCCTAAAATCAGAAGCCACTTTTCATTGGCTCGATTCTAATCAGATTAGACTAGCAATTCGCTAAAAATAAACAAACCCAAAGTTATCACGAAATCAAAAACCAATTTTCATTGGCTTGATTCCAATCAAATTAATTTGTCAAAAATGAACAAACCTCAATAAACACTTTTCATTTGCTCGGTTCCAATCCAATTAGACTATTAATTTGCCAAAAACGAACACACCCGAAGTTATCATGAAATCAAAAACCACTTTTCATTTGCTCAATTCCAATCGAGTTACACTTGCAATTTGCCAAAAACAAACGAACCCGACGTTATCGTGAGATCAAAAACCACTTTTCATTAGCTCGATTCCAATCGAATTAGACTAGCAACTTGCCAAAAACGAACGAAGCCGACGTTATCATTAAATCAAAAACCACCTTTCATTTGCTCGATACCAATCGAATTAGACTATTGATTCGCCAAAAACGAACAAACCCGAAATCATGAAATCAGAAACCACAATTCATTGGCTCGATTCCAATCAAATTAGAGTAGCAATTCGACAAAAACAATCAAACTCGAAGTTATCATGAAATCAAATACTACTATTCATTGGCTCGATTCCAATCTAGTTAGACTAGCAATTCGCTAAAAATGAACAAACCCGAAGTTATCATGAAATCAAAAACCACTTTTCATTTACGAAATTCCAATCCAATTAGACTAGCAATTCACCAAAAACGAACAAACCTAGAGTTATAATGAAATAAAAAACCACTTTTCATTGGCTTAATTGCAATCAAATTAGTGTCGGAATTCTTCGAAAACAAGCAAACTCGAAGTTATCATGAAATCAAAAACCACTTTCCATTGGCTCGATTCCAATCGAGTTAGACTAGCAATTCGCCCAAAACAAACAACCCCGAAGTTATAATGATATCAAAAACCACTTTTCATTAACTCGATTCCAATCGAATTAGACTAGAACTTCGCTAAAAACGAACAAACCCGAAGTTATCATGAAATAAAAAATCACTATTCATTGGCTCAACTCCAATCGAGTTAGACTAGCAATTTGTCAAAAACGAACAAGCCCAAAGTTATCATGAAATCAAAAACCACTTTTCGTTTGCTAAATTGCAATCAAATTAGACTAGCAATTCACCCAAAACGAACAAACCTGGAGTTATCATGAAATCAAAAACCACTTTTCGTTGGCTCAATTCCAATCGAATTAGACTAGCAATTCACCTAAAATGAACGAACCTGGCGTTATTTTGAGATCAAAAACCACTTTTCATTAGCTCGATTCCCATCGAATTAGACTAGCAATTCACCAAAAATGAACAAACTCGAATTTATCATTTAATCAAAAACCACTTTTCATTGGCACGATTCCAATCAAATTAGACCAGCAATTCGCCAAAAGTGAACAAAACCTAAGTAATCATGAAATCAAAAAACCACTTTTCATTGGCTAGATTCCAATCGAATTAGACTAGCAATTCGCCCAAAATGAACAAACACGAAGTTAGCATGAAATCAAAAACTACTATTCATTGGCTCGATTCCAATTGAGTTAGACTAGCAATTCGCCAAAAATGAACTAACCCGAAGTTATCATGAAATCAAAAACAACTTTTAATTGGCTCGATTCCAATCGAATTAGACTAGAAATTCGCCAAAAATGAACAAACCTCAAAAGCCTCTTTTCATTTGGTCGATTCCAAATGAATTAGACTAGCAATTCCCCAAAGACGAACAAACCCGAAGCTACCATGAAACCAAAAACAACTTTTCAATGGCTCGATTCCAATTGAGTTTGACTAGCTTTTCAACAGAAACAATCAAACCCATAATTATCCTGAAATCAAAAGACATTTTTCATTGGCTCTAATCAAATTAGGCTAGCAATTCGCCGAAAATGAACAAACCCGAAGTTAGCATGAAATCAAAAGCCACTTTTCATTTGCTCAATTCCAATCGAATTAGACTAGTAATTTGCCAAAAACAAACGAACCCGACGTTATCATGAGATCAAAAACCACTTTTCATTAGCTTGATTCCCAACAAATTAGACTAGCAATTCGCCAAAAAATGAACAAACCAAAATTTATCATTTAATCAAAAACCACTTTTCATTGGCACGATTCCAATCAAATTAGACCAGCAATTCGCCAAAAACGAACAAAACCGAAGTTATCATGAAATCAAAAAACCACTTTTTATTAACTTGATTCCAATCGAAGTAGACTAGCAATTCGCCAAAAATGAACAAACCCGATGTTATCATGAGATCAAAAATAACTTTTCATTTGCTCAATTCCAATCGAATTAGACTAGCGATTCGCCAAAAACGAACATACTCGAACTTATCATTAAATCAAAAACCACTTTTCATTGGCTCGATTCCAATCGCATTAGACTAGCAATTCGCCAAAAAGGAACAAACTCGAAGTTATCATGAAATCCCAAACCACTTTTCAATGGCTCGATTCCAATCGAATTAGACTAGCAATTCGTAAAAAATGAACAAACCCGAAGTTATCAAGAAATCAAAAATCACTATTCATTGGCTCGATTTCAATCGAGTTAGACTAGTAATTATCCAAAAATGAACTAACCCGAAGTTATCATGAAATCAAAAACCACTCTTCATTGGCTCAAGTCCAATCGAATTAGGCTAGCTATTCGCCAAAAATGAACAAACTCGAAAACCACCTTTCATTTGCTCGGTTCCAAAGCAATTAGACTAGCAATTCGCCCAAAACTAAAAAACTCGAAGTTATCATGAAATTAAAAATCACTTTTCATTGGCTCGATTCCAATTGGGTTATACTAGCAATTAACCCAAAACGAACAAACCCTAAGTTTTCAAGAAATCAAAAACAACTTTTCAATGGCTCGATTCCAATCGAATTAGACTATCTATTCTCCAAAAAAGAACAAACCCGATGTTATCATGAAATAAAAAAAACTATTCATTGGCTCGATTCCAACCGAGTTAGACTAGCAATTCGCCAAAAATGAAAAAACCCGAAGTTATCGTGAAATCAAAAACCACTTTTCATTGGCTCGATTCCAATTGAATCAAACTACCGATTCGTTAAAAATGAAGAAATCCGAAGATATCATGAAATCAGAAACCACAATTCAGTCGCTCGATTCCAATTGAATTAGAGCAGCAATTCGGCAAAAACAATCAAACTCGAAGTTACCATGAAATCAAAAACTACTATTCATTGGCTCGATTCCAATCGAGTTAGACTAGTAATTCGCCAAAAATGAACTTACCCGAAGTTAGCCTGAAATCAAAAACCACTATTCATTGGCTCGATTCCAATCGAGTTAGACTACCAATTCGCCAAAAACGAACAACCCTGAAGTTATAATGAAATCAAAAACCACTTTTCATTAGCTCGATTCCTATCGGATTAGACTAGAAATTCGCCAAAAATGAACAAACCTGAAGTTATCATGAAATCAAAAACCACTATTCATTGGCTCGATTCCAATTGAATTAGACTAGCAACTCGCCAAAAATGAACAAACCCGAAGTTATCATGAAATCAAAAACCACTTTTCATTTGCTCAATTCCAATCGAATTAGACTAGTAATTCACAAAAAACAAATGAACCCGACGTTATCATGAGATCAATAACCACTTTTCATTAGCTGAATTGCAATCAAATTAGACTAGCAATTCGCCAAAAATGAACATACTCGAAGTTATCATTAAATCAAAAATCACTTTTTATTAGCTCGATTCCAATCGCATTAGACTAGCAATTCGCCAAAGACGAACAAACTTGAAGTTATCATGAAATCCCAAACCACTTTTCATTGGCTCGATTCCAATCGAATTAGACTAGCAATTCGCCAAAAATGAACAAAACCGAAGTTATCATGAATTTAAAAACCACTATTCATTGGCCCGATTCCAATCGAGTTAGACTAGCAATTATCCAAAAATGAACTAACCTGAAATTATCATGAAATCAAAAACCACTTTTCATTGGCTCGATTCCAATCGAATTAGAGAAGCAATTCGCGAAAAATGTAAAAAGTTGAAGTTATCATGAAATCAAAACCACTTTTCATTGGCTCAATTCCAATCGAATTAGACTAGCAATTCGTCAAAAAAGAACAAACCCAAAGTTATCATGAAATCAAAAATCGCTATTCATTGGCTCGATTCCAATCGAGTTAGACTAGCAATTCGCCAAAAATGAACTAACCCGAAGTTATCATGAAATCAAAAACCAATTTTTATTAGCTCGATTCTAATCGAATTAGACTTGCAATTTTCACAAAAAAGAACAAACCTCAAAAACCACCTTTCATTTGCTCGGTTCCAATCCAATTAGACTACCAATTCACTAAAAATGAAAAAACCCGAAGTTACCATGAAATCAAAAATCACTTTTCAGTGGCTCGATTCCAAACGAATTAGAATAGCAATTTGCCAAAAACGAACAAACCAAGAGTTATCGTGAAATTAAAAATCACATTTCATTGGCTCACTTCCAATTGGGTTAGACTAGCAATTCATCCAAAACGAACAAACCCGAAGTTTTCATAAAATCAAAAACAACTTTTCATTGGCTCGATTCCAATCGAATTAGACTATCAATTGGCCAACAACAAACAAACCCGATGTTATCATGAAATCAAAAAAAACTATTCATTCGCTCAATTCCAACGGAGTTAGACTAGCAATTAACCAAAAATGAACAAACCCGAAGTTATAATGAAATCAAAAACAACTTTTCATTGGCTCGATTACAATCGAATTAGAATAGCAATTCGCCAAAAATGAACAAACCCGGAGTTATCATGAAATCAGAAACCACAATTCATTAGCTCGATTCCAATCGAATTAGAGAAGCAATTTCGCAAAAACAATCAGACTCGAAGTTATCATTAATCAAAAACCACTATTCATTGGCTCAATTCCAGTCGAGTTAGACTAGCAATTCGCCAAAAACGAACAAACCCGAAGTTATCATGAAATCAAAAACCACTTTTCATTTGCTCAATTCCAATCGAATTAGACAAGCTATTCGCTAAAAATGAACGAACCCGACGTTATCATGAGATCAAAAACCACTTTTAATTAGCTCGATTCCCATCGAATTAGACTAGCAATTCGCTAAAAAACGAACAAACCCATATTTATCATTTAATCAAAAACCACTTTTCATTGGCACAATTCCAATCAAATTAGACCAGCAATTTGCCAAAAACGAACAAAACCGAAGTTATCATGAAATCAAAAAACCACTTTTTATTGGCTTGATTCCAATCGAATTAGACTAGCAATTCGCCAAAAATGAACAAACCCGAAGTTATCATGAAATCAAAGACCACTTTTTATTTGCTCAATTCCAATCGAATTAGACTAGTAATTGACAAAAAACGAACGAACCCGACGTAATCATGAGATCAAAAACCACTTTTCATTAGCTCAATTGCAATCCAATTAGACTAGCGATTCTCCAAAAATGAACATACTCAAAGTTATCATTAAATCAAAAACCACTTTTCATTGGCTCGATTCCAATCGCATTAGATTAGCAATTCGCCAAAAAGGAACAAACTTGAAGTTATCATGAAAACCCAAACCACTTTTCAATGGCTCGATTCCAATCGAATTAGACTAGCAATTCGACAAAAATGAACAAACCCGAAGTTATCATGAAATAAAAAAAAAAACTATTCATTGGCTCGATTCCAATCGAGTTAGACTAGCAATTCGCTAAAAATGAATAAACCTGAAGTTATCATTAAATCAAAAACCACTTTTCATTGGCTCGATTCCAATCGAATCAAACTGGCAATTCGCCAAAAATGAACAAACCCGAAGATATCATGAAATCAGAAACCACAATTCATTAGCTCGATTCCAATCGAATTAGAGCAGCAATTCGGCAAAAACAATCAAACTCGAAGTTTTCATGAAATCAAAAACTACTATTCATTGGCTCGATTCCAATCGAGTTAGACTAGCAATTCGCCAAAAACAAACTAACCCGAAGTTAGCATGAAACCAAAAACTACTATTCATTAGCTCGATTCCAATCGAGTTAGACTAGCAATCCGCCAAAAATGAACAACCGCGAAGTTATCATGAAATCAAAAACTACTTTTCATTGGCTCGATTCCAGTCGAATTAGACTAGAAATTCGCCAAAAATGAACAAACCCGAAGTTATCATGAAATCAAAAACTACTATTCATTGGCTCGATTCCAATCGAATTGGACTAGCAACTCGCCAAAAATGAACAAACCCGAAGTTATCATGAAATCAAAAACAACTTTTAATTGGCTCAATTCCGATCGAATTAGACTAGTAATTCACAAAAAAACGAACAAACCCAATGTTATCATGAGATCAAAAGCCACTTTTCATTAGCTCAATTGCAATCAAATTAGACTAGCAATTCGCCAAAAATGAACATACTCGAAGTTATCATTAAATCAAAAACCAATTTTCATTGGCTCGATTCCAATCCCATTAGACTAGCAATTCGCCAAAAATGAACAAACTTGAAGTTATCATGAAATCCCAAACCACTTTTCATTGGCTCGATTCCAATCGAATTAGACTAGCAATTCGCCAAAAATGAACCAACCCGAAGTTATCATGAATTCAAAAATCACTATTCATTGGCCCGATTCCAATCGAGTTAGACTAGCAATTCTCCAAAAATGAATTAACCTGAAATTATCATGAAATCAAAAACCACTTTGCATTAGCTCGATTCCAATCGAATTAGATTAGCAATTCGCCAAAAAAGAACAAACCTCAAAAGCCACTTTTCATTTTGTCGATTCCAAATGAATTAGATTAGCAATTCGCCAAAAACGAACAAACCCGAAGTTATCATGAAACCCCAAAACCACTTTTCTTTTGCTCGATTCCAATTGAGTTAGACTAGCAATTCAATAGAAACGAACAAACCCGCAATTGTCCTGAAATCAAAAGCCACTTTTTATTGGCTCAATTCTAATCAAATTAGACTAGCAATTAGCAAAAAATAGACAAACCTGAAGTTATCATGAAATCAAAAACCACTTTTCATTAGTTCGATTCCAATCGAATTAATTTGCCAAAAACTAACTAGCCACAAAAAACACTTTTCATTTGGTCGGTTCCAATCCAATTAGACTAGCAATTCGCCAAAAACGAACAAAGCTGAAGTTATCATGCAATCAAAAACCACTTTTCATTGGCTTGATTCCAAACGAATTGGACTAGCAATTTGCCAAAAACGAAGAAACCAGGAGTTATCATGAAATTAAAAATCACTTTTCATTGGCTCGATTCCAATCGGGTTAGACTAGCAATTCGCCCAGAACGAACAAATCCAAAGTTTTCATGAAATTAAAAACAACTTTTTATTGGCTCGACTCCAATCGAATTAGACTATCAATTCGCCAAAAACGAACACACCCAAAGTTATCATGGAATCAAAAACCACTTTTCATTTGCTCAATTCCAATCGAATTAGACTCGCAACTAGCCAAAAACAAATGAACCCGACGTTATCGTGAGATCAAAAACCACTTTTCAATAGCTCGATTCCAATCGAATTAGACTAGCAACTCGCCAAAAATGAACGAACCCGACGTTATCATTAAATCAAAAAATCACTTTTCATTGGCTCGATTCCAATCGAATTAGACTAGTGATTCACCAAAAATGAACAAACCCGAAGTTATCATGAAATCAGAAACAACAATTCATTGGCTCGATTCCAATCGAATTAGAGTAGCAATTCGACAAAAACAATCAAACTCGAAGTTATCATGAAATTAAAAACCACTATTCATTGGCTCGATTCCAATCTAGTTAGACTAGCAATTCGCCAAAAACATACATACCCAAAGTTATCGTGAAATCACGAACCACTTTTCATTTGCTAAATTCCAATCGAATTAGACTAGCAATTCACCAAAAATGAACAAACCTGGAGTTATCATGAAATCAAAAACCACTTTTCATTGGCTGAATTGCAATCGAATTAGTGTAGGAATCCGTCGAAAACAAGCAAACTCGAAGTTATCATGAAATCAAAAACCACTTTTCGTTGGCTCGATTTCAATCGAGTTAGACTAGCAATTCGCCAAAAATAAACAACCCCGAAGTTATCATGATATCAAAAACCACTTTTCATTAATTCTATTCCAATCGATTCAGACTAGAACTTCGCTAAAAACGAACAAACCTGAAGTTATCATGAAAAAAAACCACTATTTATTGGCTCGATTCCAATCGAGTTAGACTAACAATTCGTCAAAAACGAACAAACCCGAAGTTATCATGAAATCAAAAACCACTTTTCATTTGCTTAATTCCAATCGAATTAGACTAGCAATTCGCCAAAAACGAATGAACTCGACGTTATCTTGAGATCAAAAACCACTTTCAATATCTCGATTCCCATTGAATTAGACTAGCAATTCGCCAAAAATGAACAAACCCGAATTTGTCATTTAATCAAAAACAACTTTTCATTGGAACGATTCCAATCAAATTAGACCAGCAATTTGCCAAAAACGAATAAAACCGAAGTTATCATGAAATCAAAAAACCACTTTTCATTGGCTCGATTCCAATCGAATTAGACTAGCAATTCGCCAAAAATGAACAAACCCGAAGTTATCATGAAATCAAAAACACTATTCATTGGCTCGATTCCAATTGAGTTAGACTAGCAATTCGCTAAAAATGAACTAACCCGAACTTATCATGAAATCAAAAACCACTTTTCATTAGCTCGATTCCAATCGAATTAGGCTAGCAATTCGCCAAAAATGAACAAACCTCAAAAGCCACTTTTCATTTGGTCGATTCCAAACGAATTAGACTAGCAATTCGCGAAAGACGAACAAACCCGAAGTTATCATGAAACCAAAAACAACTTTTCATTGGCTCGATTCCAATTAAGTTAGACTAGCAATTCAACAGAAACAAACAAACCCGAAATTATCCTGAAATCAAATGCAACTTTTCATTAGCTCTACTCCAATCAAATTAGGCTAACAATTCGCCAAAAATAAACAAACCCAAAGTTATCATGAAATCAAAAACCACTGTTTATTGGCTCGATTCCATTTGAATTAATTCGCCAAAAATGCACAAACCTCAAAAACCACCAATTAGACTAGCAATTCGCCAAAAATGAACAAACCCGAAGTTATCATGAAATCAAAAACCACTTTTCGTTGGCTCGATTCCAAATGATTTAGACTGGCAATTTGCCAAAAGCGAACAAACCAGGAGTTATCATGAAATTAAAAATCACTTATCATTAGCTCGATTCCAATCGGGTTAGACTAGCAATTCGCTTAAAACGAACTAACTCGAAGTTTTCATGAAATCAAAAATAACTTTTCATTGGCTCGATTCCAATGGAATTAGATTATCAATTCGCAAAAAACGAACAAACCCAATGTTATCATGAAATCAAAAATGACTATTCATTAGCTCGATACCAATTGAGTTAGACCAGCAATTCGCCAAAAATGAACAAACCTGAAGTTACCATGAAATCAAAAACCACTTTTCATTGGCTCGATTCCAATCGAATTAGACTAGCGATTCCTCAAAAACGAACAAACACAAAGATATCATGAAATCAGAAACCACTATTCATTGGCTCAATTCCAATCGAATTAGAGTAGCAATTCGACAAAAACAATAAAACTCGAAGTTATCATGAAATCCAAAACCGCTTTTCATTGGCTCGATTCCAATCGAGTTAGACTAGCAATTCGCAAAAAATGAACATCCCCGAAGTTATCCTGAAATCAAAAACCACTTTTAGCTGCCTCGATTCCAATCGAATCAGACTAGAAATTCACCAAAAACCAACAAACCCAAAGTTATCATGAAATCAAAACTCACTTTTCATTGCCTCGATTCTAGTCGAGTTAGACTAGCGATTCGCCAAAAATGAACAAACCCGAAGTTATCATGAAATCAAAAACCACTTTTCTTTTGTTCGATTCCAATCGAATTAGACACGCAATTCGCCAAAACAAACAAACCCGAAGTGATCATGAAATTACAAACCACTTTTCATTGGCTCAATTCCAATCGAATTAGACTAGCACTTCACAAAAAATTAACAACCCCGAAGTTATCATGAAATCAAAAACCACTTTTCATTTGCTCGATTCCAATCGAATTAGACTAGCGATTCGGCAAAAAGGAAGAAACGGGATGTTATCGTGGAATCAAAAACTACTTTTCATTTGCTCGATTCCAATCGAATTAGACTAGCAATTTACCAAAAATGAACAAACCTAAAGTTATCATGAAATCAAAAACAATTTTTCATTGGCTCGATCCCAATCGAATTAGACTAGCCATTCACCAAAAATGAACAAACCCCAAATTGTATTGAAATAAAAACCACATTTCATTGGCTCGATTTTGATCGAATAAGACTAGCAATTTGCCAGAAACGAACAAACCCGAAGTTATCATGAAATCAAAAATCACTTTTCATTGGCTCGATTCCAATCAAATTAGACTAGCAATTCGCCAAAAATGAACAAACCCGAAGTTATCATGAAATCAAAAATCACTTTTCATTGGCTCGATTCCAATCAAATTAGACTAGCAATTCGCCAAAAATGAACAAACCTCAAAAACCACTTTCCATTTGCTCGATTCCAAACGAATTAGACCAGCAATTCGCCAAAAATGAACAAACCCGAAGTTATCATGAAACCAAAAACCACTTTTCATTGGCTCGTTCCAATTGAGTTAGACTAGCAATTCAATAGAAACAAACAAACATGAAATTGTCCTGAAATTAGAAGCCACTTTTCATTGGCTCGATTCCAATCAAATTAGACTAGCAATTCGCTAAAAATAAACAAACCTAGGTTATCATGAAATCAAAAACCACTTTTCATTGGCTCGATTTCAATCGAATTAATTTGCTAAAAACGAACAAACCTCAAAAAACACTTTTCATTTGCTCGGTTCCAATCCAATTAGACTAGCAATTCGCCAATAACGAATAAAGTCGAAGTTATCATCTAATCAAAAACCACTTTTCATTGGCTCGATTCCAAACGAATTAGACTAGCAATTTGCCAAAAACGAACAAACCCGGAGTTATCATGAAATTAAAAATCACTTTTCATTGGGTCGATTCAATCGGGTTAGACTAGCGATTTGCCCAGAACGAACAAACCTGAAGCTTTCATGAAATCAAAAACAACTTTTTATTGGCTCGATTCCAATCGAATAAGACAATCAATTCGCCAAAAAGGAACAAACCCAATGTTATCACGTAATCAAAAACCACTATTTATTGGCTCGATTCAAATTGAGTTAGACTAGCCATTCGCCAAAAATGAACAAACCCGAAGTTATCATGAAATCAGAAACCACAATTCATTGCCTCGATTCCAATCGAATTAGAGTAACAATTCGGGAAAAACAATCAAACTCGAAGTTATCATGAAATCATAAACCACTATTCATTGGTTCAATTCCAATCGAGTTAGACTAGCAATTCGCCAATAACGTACAAACCCGAAGTTATCATGAAATCAAAAACCAGTTTTCACTTGCTAAATTCCAATCGAATTAGACTAGCAATTCGCCAAAAATGAAAAAATCTCAACTTATCAAAAAATAAAAAACCACTTTTCATTGGTTGAATTGCAATCGAATTAGAGTAGCAATTCGCCAAAAACAAGCAAACTCGAAGTTATCGTGAAATCAAAAACCACTTCTCATTGGCTCGATTCCAATCGAGTTAGACTAACAATTTGCCAAAAATAACCCTAAAGTTAACATGAAATTAAAAACCACATTTTATTGCCTCAATTCCAATTGACTTAGACTAGAAATTCGCCAAAAATGACCAAACCCGAAGATATCATGAAATCAAAAACTACTATTCATTGGCTCGATTCCAATTGAGTTAGACTAACAATTCGTCAAAAAAGAACAAACCCGAAGTTATCATGAAATCAAAAACCACTTTTCATTTGCTCAATTCCAATCAAATTAGACTCGCAACTAGCCAAAAACGAACGAACCCGACGTTATCATGAAATCAAAAACCACTTTTCATTAGCCCGATTCCAATCGAATTAGACTAGCAACTCGCCAAAAACGAACGAACCCGACGTTATCATTAAATCAAAAACCAGTTTTCATTGGCTCGATTCCAATCGAATTAGACTAGCAGTTCGCCAAAAATGAACAAACCTCAAAAACCACCTTTCATTTGCTCGGTTCCAATCCAATTAGACTAGCAATTCGTCCAAAACAAAAAAAACTCGATATTATCATGAAATTAAAAATCCCTTTTCATTGGCTCGATTCCAATTGGGTTAGAGTAGCAATTCGCTCTAAACGAACAAACCCTAAGTTTTTATAAAATCAAAATCAATTTTTCAATGGCTCGATTCCAATCGAATTAGACTATCAATTCGCCAAAAATGAACAAACTCGATGTTATCATGTAATAAAAAAAATCTATTCATTGGCTCGATTCCAATCGAGTTAGACTAGCAATTCGCCAAAAATGAATAAACCCGAAGTTATCATGAAATCAAAAACCACTTTTCATTGGCTCGATTCCAATCGAATCAAAGTAGCAATTCGCCAAAAATGAACAAACCCAAAGATATCATGAAATCAGAAACCACAATTCATTCACTCGACTCCAATCGAATTAGACTAGCAATTCGGCAAAAACAGTCAAACTCGAAGTTATCATGAAATCAAAAATCACTATTCATTGGCTCGATTCTAATCGAGTTAGACTACCAATTCGCCAAAGACGAACAACCCCGAAGTTATCATGAAATCAAAAACCACTTTTCATTGGCTTGATTCCAATCGAATTAGACTAGAAATTAGCCAAAAAATGAACAAACCCGAAGTTATCATGAAATCAAAAACCACTATTCATTGGCTCGATTCCAATCGAATTAGATTAGCAACTCGCTAAAAATGAACAAACCCGAAGTTATCATGAAATCAAAAACAACTTTTCATTTGCTCAATTCCAATCGAATTAGACTAGTAATTCACAAAAACGAACGAACCCGACCTTATCATTAGATCAAAAATCACTTTTCATTAGCTTAATTGCAATCAAATTAGACTAGCAATTCACCAAAAATGAACATACTCAAAGTTATCATTAAATCAAAAACCACTTTTCATTGGCTCGATTCCAATCGCATTAGACTAGCAATTTGCCAAAAATGAACAAACTTGAAGTTATCATGAAATCCCAAACCACTTTTCATTGGCTCGATTCCAATAGAATTAGACTAGCAATTCGTCAAAAATGAGCAAGCCTGAAGTTATCATGAATTCAAAAACCACTATTCATTGGCCCGATTCCGATCAAGTTAGACTAGCAATTCTCCAAAAATGAACTAACCCTAAATTATCATGAAATCAAAAACCACTTTGCACTGGCTCGATTCCAATCGAATTAGATTAGTAATTCGCCAAAAAAGAACAAACCTCAAAAGCCACTTTTCATTTAGTCGATTCCAAATGAATTAGACTAGCAATTCACCAAAAACGAACGAACCCGAAGTTATCCGGAAACCAAAAACTACTTTTCTTTGGCTCGATTCCAATTGATTTAGACTAGCAATTCAGCAGAAACGAACAAACCCGCAATTGTCCTGAAATCGAAGCCACTTTTCATTGGCTTGATTCTAATCAAATTAGACTAGCAATTCGCTAAAAATAAACAAACCCGAAGTTATCATGAAATTAAAAACCACTTTTCATTGGCTCGATTCCAATCGAATTAATTTGCCAAAAATGAACAGACCACAAAAAACACTTTTCATTTGCTCGGTTCCAATCCAATTAGACTAGCAATTTGCCAAAAACGAACAAAGCCGAAGTTATCATGTAATCAAAACGAATTAGACTAGCAATCTGCCAAAAATGAACAAACCTGGAGTTATCATGAAATTAAAAATCACTTTTCATTGGCTCAATTCCAATCGGGTTAGACTAATGCAAAAAATGAAAAAACCAGGAGTTATCATGAAATTAAAAATCACTTTTCATTGGTTCAATTCCAATCTGGTTAGACTAGCAATTCGCCCAGAACGAACAAACCCGAAGTTATCATGAAATAAAAAACCACTTTTCATTGGCTCGATTCCAATCGAATTAGACTAGCAAATCGCCAAAAATGAACAAACCCGAGTTATCATGAAATTAGAAACCACAATTCACTGGCTCGATTCCAATCGAATTAGAGTAGCAATTCGGCAAAAACAATCAAACTCGAAGTTATCATGAAATCATAAACCACTATTCATTGGCTCGATTCCAATAGAGTTAGACTAGCGACTTGCCAAAACGAACAAACCCGAAGTTATCATGAAATCAAAAACCACTTTTCATTTGCTAAATTCCAATCGAATTGGACTAGCAATTCGCCAAAAATGAACAAACCTGGAGTTATCATAAAATAAAAAACCACTTTTCATTGGCTGAATTGCAATCAAATCAGAGTACCAATTTGCCAAAAATAAGTAAACTCGAAGTTATCATGAAATCAAGAACCACTTTTCATTGGCTCGATTCCAATCGAGTTAGACTAGCAATTTGCAAAAACGAACAACCCCGAAGTTATCATGAAATCAAAAACCACTTTTCATTGGCTCGATTCCAATCGAATTAGACTAGCAATTAGCCAAAAACGAACAATCCCAAAGTTATCATGAAATCAAAAACCACTATTCTTTGGCTCGATTCCAATCGAGTTAGACTAGCAATTCGCCAAAAATGAACAAACCCGAAGTTATCATGAAATCAAAAATCAATTTTGATTTGCTCAATTCCAATCGAATTAGACTTGTAACTCCCCAAAAACGAACGAACCCGACGTTATCGTGAGATCAAAAACCACTTCTCATTAGCTCGATTCCAATCGAATTAGACTAGCAACTCGATAAAAACGAACGAACCCTACATTATTAATAAATCAAAAACCACTTTTCATTGGCTCGATTCTAATCGAATTAGACAAGCGATTCTCGAAAAACGTAAAAGCCTGAAGTTATCATGAAATCCAAAACCACTTTTCATTGGCTTGATTCCAATGGAATTAGACTAGCAATTCGTCAAAAATGAACAAACCCGAAGTTATCATGAAATGAAAAACCACTATTCATTGGCTCGATTCCAATCGAGTCAGACTAGCAATTCGCCAAAAATGAACTAACCCGAAGTTATCATGAAATCAAAAACCACTTTTCATTGGCTCGATTCCAATCGAATTAGACTTGCAATTCACTAAAAATGAACAAACCTCAAAAACCACCTTTCATTTGCTCGGTTCCAATCCAATTAGACTACCAATTTGCAAAAAATGAAAAAACCCGAAGTTATCATGGATTCAAAAACCACTTTTCAGTGGCTCGATTCCAAACCAATTAGACTAGAAATTTGCCAAAACAGAACAAACCAAGAGTTATCGTGAAATTAAAACTCACATTTCATTGGCTCGATTCCAATTGGGTTAGACTAGCAATTAGCCCAAAACGAACAAACCCGAACTTTTCATGAAATCAAAAACAACTTTTCATTGGCTCGATTCCAATCGAATTAGACTATCAACTCGCCAAAAACGAACAAACCCGATGTTATCATGAAATCAAAATAAACTATTCATTAGCTCGATTCCAATCGAGTTAGACTAGCAATTTGCCAAAAATGAACAAACCCGAAGTCATCATGAAATCAAAAACCACTTTTCATTGGCTCGATTCCAATCAAATTAGAGTAGCAATTCGCCAAAAATGAACAAACCCGAAGTTATCACGAAATCAGAAACCACAATACATTGGCTCGATTCCAACCGAATTAGAATAGCAATTCAGCAAAAATAATCAAACTCGAAGTTATCATGAAATCAAAAACCACTATTCATTGGCTTGATTCCAGTCGAGTTAGACTAGCAATTCGCCAAAAACGAACAAACCCGAAGTTATCATGAAATCATAAACCACTTTTCATTTACACAATTCCAATCGAATTAGACTAGCAATTCGCCAAAAACGAATGAACCCGATGTTATCATGAGATCAAAAACCACTTTTCATTAGCTCAATTCCCATCGAATTAGACTTGATATTCGCCAAAAATGAACAAACTCGAATTTATCATTTAATCAAAAACCACTTTTCATTTGCACGATTCCAATGAAATTAGACCAGAAATTCGCAAAAACGAACAAAACCGAAGTTATCATGAAATCGAAAAGCCACTTTTCATTGGCTCGATTCCAATCGAATTAGACTAGCAATTCGCCAAAAACGAACAAACCCAAAGTTATCTTGAAATCAAAAACTACTATTCATTGGCTCGATTCCAATTGAGTTAGACTAGCAATTCGCCAAAAACGAACAAACCCAAAGTTATCTTGAAATCAAAAACTACTATTCATTGGCTCGATTCCAATTGAGTTAGACTAGCAATTCGCCAAAAATGAACTAACCTGAAGTTATCATGAAATCAAAAACCACTTTTCATTGGCTCAAATCCAATCGAATTAGACTAGCAACTCGCCAAAGCTGAACAAACCTCAAAAGCCACTTTTCATTGGCTCGATTCCAATCGAATTAGACTAGCAACTCGCCAAAGATGAACAAACCTCAAAAGTCACTTTTCATTTAGTCGATTCAAAACAAATTAGACTAGCAATTCGCCAAACCAGGAGTTATCCTGAAATTAAAAATCACTTTTCATTGGCTCGATTCCAATCGGGTTAGACTAGAAATTTGCCCAAAACGAACAAACCCTAAGTTTTCATAAAATCAAAAAGAACTTTCATTGGCTCGATTCCAATCGAATTAGACTATCAATTCGCCAAAAATGAACAAGCCCAATGTTATCATGAAATCAAAAACCACCATTCGTTGGCTCGATTCCAATTGAGTTAGAATAGCAATTCGCCAAAAATGAACAAACTCGAAGTTACCATGAAATCAAAAACCACTTTTCATTGGCTCGATTCCAATCGAATTAGAATAGCAATTAGCCAAAAACGAACAAACCCAAAGTTATCATGAAATTAGAAACTACAATTCATTAGCTCGATTCCAATCGAGTGAGAGTAGCAATTCGACAAAAACAATAAAACTCGATGTTATCATGAAATCAAAAACCACTTTTCATTGGCTCGATTCCAATCGAGTTAGACTAGCAATTATCAAAAAATGAATATCCACTAATTTATCATGAAATCAAAAACCACTTTTTGTTGGCTCAATTCCAATCGAATTAGACTAGAAATTCGCCAGAAACCAACAAACCGAAGTTATCATGAAATCAAAAATCTCTTTTCATTGCCTTGATTCCAATCAAGTTAGATTACCGATTCGCCAAAAATGAACAAACCCGAAGTTATCATGAAATCAAAAACCACTTTTCATTTGCTCGATTTCAATCGAATTAGACTAGCAATTCGCCAAAGATGAACAAACCCCAAATTATCTTGAAATCATAAACCACTTTTCATTGGCTCGATTCCGATCGATTAAGACTAGCAATTCAACAAAAATGAACAAACTCAAAGTTATCATGAAAAATAAAAACCACTTTCATTGGCTCGATTCCAATCGAATTAGACTAGCAATTCGCCAAAAACAAACAAACCTCAAAACCCACTTTTCATTTGCTTGATTCCAAAAGAGTTAGACTAGCAATTCGCAAAAAATGAAGAAACCCGAAGTTATCATGAAACCAAAAACCACTTTTCATTGGCTCGACTTCAATTGAGTTAGACTAGCAATTCGCCAGAAACGAACAAACCCGAAGTTATCATGAAATCAAATCCACTTTTCATTGGCTCGATTCAAACCAAATTAGACATGCAATTCGCCAAAAATGAACGAACCCGTATCATTAAATGAAAAACGCTTTTCATTGGCCCGATTCCAATCGAATTAGACTAGTAATTCGCCAAAAACTAAGAAACCCAAAGTTATCATGAAATCAAAAATCACTTTTCGCTAGCCCAATTCCAATCGAATGAAACTAGCAATTCACCAAAAACGCACAAACCCAAAGTTTTCATGAAATCAAAAACCACTTTTCATTGGCTAGATTCAAATCGAATTAGATAAGCAATTCGCCGAAAAATGAACAAACCCTAAGTTATCATGAAATCAAAAACCACTCTTCATTGGCTTGATTCCAATCGAATTTGACGAGCAATTCACCAAAAATGAGCACACCCGAAGTTATCAAGAAATCAAAAACCACTTTTCTTTGGCTCGATTCCAATCGAATTAGACTACAATTCGCCAAAAACAAACAAACTCGAAGTTATCATGAAATCAAAAACCACTTTTCATCGGCTCGATTCCAATCGAATTAGACTAGCAATTCACGAGTAACCAACAAACCCGAAGTTATCATGAAATCAAAAATCACTTTTCATTGGCTCAATTCCAATCAAATTAGACAAGCGATTCATCAAAAAATGAAAAAACCCTAAGTTATAATGAAATCAAAAACCACGTTTCATTGGCTCGATTCCAATCGAATTAGACTACAATTCGCCAAAAGCAAACAAACCCGAAGTTATCATGAAATCAAAAACCACTTTTCATTGGCTCGATTCAAACCGAATTAGACTAGCAATTCGCCAAAAATGAACAAACCCAAAGTTATCATGAAATCAAAAACCACTTTTTCATTTGCTCAATTCCAATCGAATTAGACTAGTAATTCACAAAAAACGAACGAACCTGACGTTATCATGAGATCAAAAATCACTTTTCATTAGCTCAATTGTAGTCAAATTAGACTATCAATTCGCCAAAAATGAACAAACCCGAAGTTATCATTAAATCGAAAACCACTTTTCATTGGCTCGATTCCAATCGCATTAGATAGCAATTTGCCAAAAATGAACAAACATGAAGTTATCATGAAATCCCAAACCACTTTTCAATGGCTCAATTCCAATCGAATTAGAATAGCAATTCGCCAAAAATGAACAAACCCGAAGTTATCATGAAATCAAAAAAAATATTCATTGGCTCGATTCCAATCGAGTTAGAATAGCAATTCGCCAAAAATGAATAAACCTGAAGTTATCATGTAATCAAAAATCACTTTTAGTTGGCTCGATTCCAATCGAATCAAACTAGCAATTCGCCAAAAATGAACAAACCCGAAGATATCATGAAATTCGAAACCACAATCCATTCGCTCAATTCCAATCGAATTAGAGCAGCAATTCGGCAAAAAACAATCAAACTCGAACTTATCTTGAAATCAAAAACCACTATTCATTGGCTCAATTCCAATCGAGTTATACAAGCAATTCACCAAAAAAGATTTAACCCGAAGTTAGCATGAAATCAAAAACCACTATTCATTGGCTCGATTCCAATCAAGTTAGACTAGCAATTCACCAAAAATGAACAACCCCGAAGTTATCATGAAATCAAAAACATTTTTCATTGGCTCGATTCCAGTCGAATTAGACTAGAAATTCGCCAAAAATGAGCAAACCCGGAGTTATCATGAAATCAAAAACCACTATTCATAGGCTCGATTACAATCGAATTACACTAGCAACTCGCCAAAAATGAACAAACCCGAAGTTATCATGAAATCATAAACCACTTTTCATTTGCTCATTTCCAATCAAATTAGACTAATAATTCACAAAAAATGAACGAACCCGACGTTATCATGAGATCAAAAACCACTTTTCATTAGCTCAATTGCAATCAAATTAGACTAGCAATTCGCCAAAAATGAACATACTTGAAGTTATCATTAAATCAAAAACCACTTTTCATTGGCTCGATTCCAATCGCATTAGACTAGCGATTCGCCAAAAACGAACAAACTTAAAGTTATCATGAAATCCCAAACCACTTTTCATTAGCTCGATTCCAATCGAATTAGACTAGCAATTCGCCAAAAATGAACAATGTCGAAGTTATCATGAAATCAAAATCCACTTTTTATTGGCTCGATTCCAATCGAATTAGACTAGCAATTCGCCAAAAATGAACAAACCCGAAGTTATCATGAAATCAAAAACCACTTTTCTATGGCTCGATTCCAATTGAATAAGACTAGCAATTAGCCAAAAATGCACAAACCCAAAGTTATCATGAAATTGAAAACCATTTTTCATTGGCTCGATTCCAATCGAATTGGACAACCAATTCACCAAGAAAGAACAAACCCGAAGTTATAATGAAATCAAAACCCACTTTTCATTGGTGTGATTCCTATTGAATTAGATGAGTAATTCGCCAAAAATGAACACTCCCGAAGTTATCGAGAAATCAAAAAGTACTCTTCATTAGCTCGATTCGAATCAAATTAGACTACAATTCACTAAAAACGAACGAACCCGAAGTTATCATGAAACCAAAACCCAATTTTCATTGGCTGGATTCCAATCGAATTAGACTAGCATTTTGTTAAAAACGAACAAACAAGAATTTAATTAAATCAAAAATCACTTTTCATTAGCTCGATTCCAATCGAAACAGACTAGAAATTCGCCAAAAATGAGCAAACCCAAAGTTATGATTGAATCAAAAACCACTTTTCATTGGCTCGATTCCAATCCAATTAGACTAGCAATTTGCCAAAAATGAACAAACCAGAAGTTATCATGAAATCCAAAGCCACTTTTCATTGGCTCGATTCCAATCGAATTAGACTAGCAATTTGCCAAAAATGAACGAACCCGAACTTATCATGGAATCAAAAACTACTATTCATTGGCTCGATTCCAATCGAGTTAGACTGGCAATTCGCTAAAAATGAACTAGCCTGAAGTTATCATGAAATAAAAAACCACTTCTCGTTGGCTCAATTCCAATCGAATTAGATTACAAATTTGCCAAAAACGAACAAACCTCAAAAGCCACTTTTCATTTGGTTGATTCCAAACGAATTAGACTAGCAATTCGCTAAAAAGGAACAAACCCTAAGTTATTATAAAACTAAAAACCACTTTTCATTGGCTCGATTCCAATTGAGTTAGACTAGCGATTCACTAGAAATGAACAAACCCGAAGTTATCATGATATCAAAAGCCACTTTTCATTAGCTCAGTTATAATCAAATTAGACTAGAAATTCGCCAAAAATAAACAATCCCGAAGTTATCATGAAATCAAAAACCACTTTTCATTAGCTCGATTCCAATCAACTTAATTCGCCAAAAATGAACAAACCTCAAAAACCACTTTTCATTTGCTCGGTTCCAATCCAATTAGACTAGTAATTCGTCAAAAATGAACAAACCCAGAGTTACCATGAAATCAAAAACCACTTTTTATTAGCTCGATTCCAAACGAATTAGACTAGCAATTTGCCAAAAATGAACAAACTAGGACTTATCATGAAATCAAAAATCACTTTTCATTGGCTCGATTCCAATCGGGTTAGACGAGCAATTTGCCCAAAACGAGTAAACCCGAAGTTTTCATGAAATCAAAAACAACTTTTCATTAGTTCGATTCCAATCGAATTAGACTATCAATTCGCCAAAAATGAACAAACCCGATGTTGTCATGAAATCAAAAATCACTATTCATTGGCTCGATTCCAATCGAGTTAGACTAGCAATTCGCCAAAAATGAGCGAACCTGAAGTTAACATGAAATCAAAAACCACTCTTTGTTGGCTCGATTGCAATCGAATTGGACTAGCAATTCGCCAAAAATGAACAAACCCGATGATGTGATCCAAGGCTGAGCTAGAAGAAGGTAAGTGTGAGACGAGACCCGTTGATAATCGAAGGTGAACCGATAACGCGATCGAGAGTAAAACAAGTGAAACAAGCGATGGGGTTGCTCCTTCAAGAAACTGTTGATGGATCCATGTTCGGGACTCAAAATGGGACAAGTTTTGTGTTCGGGTCGAAGGCCGAAACAAAATGGATCAATGCTTTACAGGCAGCCGAAGAAGAGAGTGGGTAGTATAACCATGCGGCAGCACGGTGCGATCGCACGACATGAGGCCGAGAATTCAATGGCCAAAATTTTATTACAATGCGGCAGCACGAGTTATAACCATGCGACAGCATGGTTGATTTCTGGGTGCGATTTTCCTTTTTTCTGCGTTTTTCCTTATTTTACTAGAATTTCATTCTTAATCAAACTCCTACCATATTGGACGAATATTTTAGGGATTTTGTTAGATTATTAAAATTATATTTCCTTTTGACTTCTATTCGAGGATTAGTATAAATAGGAGAATATTTTTCCTTGTAAGGACTTTTGACTTTTGCTTGAATAATATTATAGAGAGAATTTGTTCTTTCAATTTCTTGTTCTTCTTGAACAATCTTGGAACTTATCAAGATTCAATTTCTTGTGGCATTCTAAACAATAGGATTGCTGGTTCTTTTAGTTGTAATCAAGGGGTTTTAGGTTCTTCGTTAATCTAGGGTTTCTTGGTTCAATTATTGGGGTGCAAGATCCAAAATCGGGGTAGTATTGGTGTTCTTGGGTTTCGCATCAAAATAGACTAGCAATTTGCCAAAAAGGAAGAAATCTGAAGTTATCATGGAACCAAAAAGTACTTTTCATTTGCTCAATTCCAATCGAATTAGACTAGCAATTCGCCAAAAATGAACAAACCCTAAGTTATCATGAAATCAAAAAACCACTTTTCATTGGCTCGATTCCAATCGAATTAGACTAGCAATTCGCCAAAAATGAACAAACCCCAAATTATCATGAAATCATAAACCACTTTTCATTGGCTCGATTCCGATCGATTAAGACTAGCAATTCGTAAAAAAATGAACAAACCCGAAGTTATAATGAAATCAAAAAACCCTTTTCATTGGCTCGATTCCAATCGAATTAGACTAGCAATTCGTCAAAAACGAACTAACCTCAAAAACCACTTTTCATTTGCTCGATTCCAAATGAATTAGACTAGCAATTCGCCAAAAACGAACAAACTCGAAGTTATCATGAAACCAAAAACCACTTTTCATTAGCTCGATTCCAATTGAGTTAGACTAGCAATTCGCCAGAAACGAACAAACCCGATGTTATCATGAAATCAAAAGCCACTATTCATTGGCTCGATTCCAATTGAGTAAGACTAGCAATTCGCTGAAAATGAACTAACCCGAAGCTATCATGAAATCAAAAACCACTTTTCATTGGCTCGATTCCAATTGAATTAGACTAGCAATTCGCCAAAAATGAAGAAGCCCGAAGTTTTCATGAAATCAAAAACCACTTTTCATTAGCCCGATTGCAATCGAATTAGACTAGCGATTCGTCAAAATCGAAGAAGCCCGAAGTTATCATGAAATCAAAAATCACTTTTCATTAGCCCGATTCCAATCGAATATGACTAGCAATTTGTCAAAAATGCACAAACCCAAAGTTATCATGAAATCAAAAACCACTTTTTATTGGCTAGATTCCAATTGAATTAGACAAGCAATTCGTCAAAAAATGAACAAGCCCTAAGTTATCATGAAATCAAAAACCACTTTTCATTGGCTCGATTCCAATCGAATTGGACGAGCAATTCACCAAAAATGAACACAGCCGAAGTTATCAAGAAATCAAAAACCACTTTTCATTGGCTCGATTCTAATCGAATTAGACTACAATTCGCCAAAAACGAACAAACTCGAAGTTATCATAAAATCAAAAACCACTTTTCATTGGCTCGATTCCAATCAAATTAGACTAGCAATTCGCCAATAATGAACAAACCCGAAGTTATCATGAAATCAAAAAGCACTTTTTATTGGCTCGATTCTAATCGAATTAGACAAGCAATTCGCCAAAAAATAACAAACCCTAAGTTATAATGAAATCAAAAACCACTTTTCATTGGCTCGATTCCAATTGAAATTAGATGAGCAATTCGCCGAAAACTAACATGCCCGAAGTTAACGAGAAATCAAAAACCACTTTTCACTGGCTCGATTCCAATTGAAATTAGACTACAATTTGCCAAAAACGAACAAATTCGAAGTTCTCATGAAATCAAAAACCACTTTTCATTGGCTCAATTCAAACCGTATTAGACTAGCATCGCCAAAAATGAAAAAACCCGAAGTTATAATGAAATCGTAAACCACTTTTCATTGGCTTGATTCTTATAGAATTAGACTAGCAATTCGCCAAAAATGAACAAACCCGAAGTTATCATGAAATCGAAAACCACTTTTCACTGGCTCGATTCCAATTGAGTTCGACTAGCAATTCGCCAAAAACGAACAAACCTGAAGTTATCATGAAATCAAAAGCCACTTTTCACTAGCTCGATTTCCATCGAATTAGACTAGTAGTTCGCCAAAAACGAACAAACCTCAAAAACCACTTTTCATTTGCTTGATTCCAAATGAATTAGACTATCAGTTCGCCAAAAACGAACAAACCCAAAGTTATCATGAAACCAAAAACTACTTTTCATTGACTTGATTCCAATTAAGTTAGATTAGCAATCTGCCAGAAACGAACAAACCCGGAGTTAGCATCAAATCAAAAGCCACTTTTCATTGGCTCAATTCCAATCCAATTAGACTGGTAATTTACCAAAAATAAACAAACCCGAAGTTATCATGAAATCAAAAGCCACTTTTCATTTGCTCGATTCCAATCGAATTAATTCGGTAAAAAGGAACAAAACTCGAAAACCACTTTTCATTTGCTCGGTTCTAATCGAATTAGACTAGCAATTCGCTAAAAACGAACAAACCTGAAGTTAGCATGAAATGAAAAGCCACTTTTCATTGGCTCGATTTCAATTGAGTTAGACCAGCAATTCGTCAGAAATGACCAAACCCGAAGTTATCATGATATGAAAAGCCACTTTTCATTGGCTCGATTCAAACTAAATTAGACTAGCAATTCGCCAAAAACGAACAAACTCGAAGTTATCATGAAATCAAAAATCACTTTACATTGGCTGGATTCATAACGAACTAGACTAACAAATCGCCAAAAACAAACAAACCCGAAGTGATCATGAATTCATAACGAATTAGACTAGCAGTTCGCTAAAAACGAACAAACCTGAAGTGATCATGAAATCACAAACCACTTTTCATTGGCTTGATTCCAATCGAATGAGACTAGCAATTCGCCAAAATGAACAAACCCGAAGTTATCATGAAATCAAAAACCACTTTTAATTGGCTCGATTCCAATCGAATTAGACTAGCAATTCGCCAAAAATGAACAAACCCGAAGTTATCATGAAATCAAAAACCACTTTTAATTGGCTCGATTCCAATCGAATTAGACTAGCAATTCGCCAAAAATGAACAAAGCCGAAGTTATCATGAAATCGAAAACCATTTTTCATTGGCTTGAATCCTATCGAATTAGGCTAGAAATTCGCCAAAAACGAGCAAACTTGAAATTATCATGAATTCAAAAACACCTTTCATTGGCTCGATTACAATAGAATTAGACTAGCCATTCCCAAAAAACGAACAACCCCGAAGTTATCATGAAATCAAAAACAACTTTTCATTTGCTCGATTCCAATCGAATTAGACTCGCAATTCGCCAAAAACAAACGAACTCAAAGCTATCATGAAATCAAAAACCACTTTTCATTGACTCGATTCCAATCGAATTGGACTACCAATTTGCCAAAATTGAACAAACTCGAAGTTATCATGAAATCAAAAATCACTTTTCATTGGCTGGATTCCAATCGAATTAGACTAGCAATTCGCCAAAAACGAATAAACCTGAAGTTATCATGAAATCAAAAATCACTTTTCATTGGCTCGATTCCAATCGAATTAGAGTAGCAATTCGCAAAACCGAACAAACTCGAAGTTATCATGAAATCAAAAACCACTTTTCATTGGATCGATTCCAATGGAACTGGATTAGAAATTCGCCGAAAACGAACAAACCCAATGTTATCTTGAAATCAAATACCACTTTTCAATGGCCCGATTCCAATCGAATTAGACTAGCAATTCGTAAAAATGAAAAAATCAAAAGCTATCATGAAATCAAAAACCACTTTTCACGGCTCGAATACAATCGATTTAGACAAGTAATTCGCCAAAAATGAAAAAACCAAAAATTATCATGTAGTCAAAAACTACATTTCATTAGCTCGATTCCAATCGAATTAGACTAGGAATTCGTTAAAAAGGAATAAACCCGAAATTATCATGAAATCAAAGACCACTTTTCGTGGGCTCCATTCCAATCGAATTGGACAAACAATTCGCCAAGAACGAACAAACCCGAAGTTATCATGAAATCAAAAACCACTTTTCATTGGCTCGATTCAAATCGAATTAGACTAGCAATTCGCCAAAAATGAACAAACCCGAGCTTATCACGAAATCAAAGACCACATTTCATTGGCTCGATTCCAATCGAATTAGACTACCAATTCGCCAAAAATGAACAACTCCGAAGAGATCATGAAATCGAAAACAACTTTTCATTGGCTGGATTCCAATAGAACTAGACTAGCAATTCGCCAAAAATGAACAAACCCGAACTTATCATGAAATTAAAAACCACGTTTCGTTGGCTTGATACAAATCGAATTAGACAAGCAATTCGCCAAAAACGAACAAACTCGAACTTTTCATGAAATCAAAGACCACTTTTCATTGGCTCGATTGCAATCGAATTAGACTAGCCATTCGCCAAAAATTAACAAACAAGATGTTATCATGAAATCGAAAAAAACATTTCATTGGCTTGATTCCAATCGAATGATCATTGGCTTGATTCCAATCGAATTAGACCATCGATTCGCCAAAAATGAACAAACCCGAAGTTATCATGAAATCAAAAACAACTTTTCATTGGCTCGATTCCAATCGAGTTAGACTAGCAATTCGCCAAAAATGAACAAACCCGAAGTTATCATGAAATCAAAAACAACTTTTCATTGGCTCGATTCCAATCGAGTTAGACTAGCAATTCGCCAAAAATGAACAAACCCAAAGTTATCATGAAATCAAAAACCACTATTCATTTGATTGATTTCAATCAGGTTAGACTAGCAATTTGCCAACACCGAACAAACCTGAAGTTACCATGAAATCAAGAATCAGTTTTCATTGGCTCGATTTCAATCAAATTAGACTAGCGACTCGCTATAATGAACAAACCGTTACCATGAAATCAAAAACCACTTTTCATCGGCTCGATTGAAATCGAATTAGACTAGCAATTCTCCAAAAATGAACAAACCTGAAGTTATTATGAAATCAAAAACCACTTTTCATTGGCTTGATTCCAATTGAATTAAACTAGCAATTCGCTAAAAGAGAACAAAATTGAAGTTATTATGAAATCAAAAACCACTTTTCATTGGCTCGATTCCAATCGAATTAGACTAGTAATTCGCCAAAATTGAACAAACTCGAAGTTATCATGAAATCAAAAACCACTTTTCATTGGCTCGATTCCAATCGAATTAAACTAGTAATTCGCCGAAAACGAACAAACCCAAAGTTATCTTGAAATCAAAAACCACTTTTCATTGGCCGATTCCAATCGAATTAGAGCAGCGATTCGCAAAAATGAACAAATCGAAAGTTATCATGAGATCAAAAATCATTTTTCACGGCTCGATTCCAATCGAATTAGACAAGCAATTTGCCAAAAATGAAGAAATCGGAAGTGATCATGAAATCAAAAGCCGCTTTTCATTGGCTCGATTCCAATCGAATTAGACTAGAAATTCGTAAAAAATGAACAAAACTGAAATTATCATGAAATCAAAACCTACATTTCATTGGCTCGATTCCAATCGAATTAGACTAGGAATTTGCCAAAAATGAACAAACCCGAAGTTATCGTGAAATCAAAAACCACTTTCCACTGGCTCGATACCAACCGAATTAGACTAGCAATTCGCCAAAAATGAACAAACCCGAAGTTATCGTGAAATCAAAAACCACTTTCTACTGGCTCGATACCAATCGAATTAGACTAGCAATTCGCCAAAAATGAACAAATTCGAAGTTATCGTGAAATCAAAAACCACTTTCCACTGGCTCGATACAAATCGAATTAGACTAGCAATTCGCCAAAAATGAACAAACCGGAAGTGATCATGAAATCAAAAACTACTTTTCATTGGCTCGATTCCAATAGAACTAGACTAGCAATTCGGCAAAAATGAACAAACCCGAAGTGATCATGAAATCAAAAACCACTTTTTCATTGGTTCGATTCCAATCGAATTAGACTAGTAATTGCCCAAAAATGAACGAACCCGAAGTTGTCATGAAATCAAAAATCACTTTTCATTGGCTCGATTCCAATTGAATTAGACTAGCAATTCGCAAAAACGAATGAACTCGATGTTATAATGAATTCAAAAACAACTTTTCATTGGATTGATTCCAATGGAGTTGGACTAGAAATTCGCTGAAAATGATCAAACCCAAAGTTATCTTCAAATCAAAAACCACTTTTCATTGGATCGATTCCAATGGAATTGGGCTAGAAATTCGCCAAAAGTGAACAAACCTAAAGTTATCTTGAAATCAAATACCACTTTTCAATGGCCCGATTCCAATCGAATTAGACTAGCAATTCGCAAAAAATGAAAAAATCGGAAGTTATCATGAAATCAAAAACCACTTTTCACGGCTCGAATCCAATCGATTTAGACAAGAAATTCGTTAAAAATGAAAAAACCAGAAGTGATCATGAAATAAAAAACCACATTTCATTGCCTCGATTCCAATCGAATTAGACTAGCAATTCGTCAAAAATGAAAAAAACTCGAAATTGTCATGTAATCAAAAACTACATTTCATTGGCTCGATTCCAATCGAATTAGACTGGGAATTCGTTAAAAATGAACAAACCCGAAATTATCATGAAATCAAAGACCACTTTTCATGGGCACCATTCCAATCGAATTGGACAAACAATTCGCCAAGAACGAACAAACCCGAAGTTATCATGAAATCAAAAACCACTTTTCATTGGCTCGATTCAAATCGAATTAGACTAGCAATTCGCCAAAAATTAACAAACCCGAGCTTATCACGAAATCGAAGACCACATTTCATTGGCTCAATTTCAATCGAATTAGACTAGTAATTCGCCAAAAACAAACAAACCCGAAATTATCATAAAATCTAAAACCACATTTCGTTGGCTCGATTCGAATCGAATTAGACTAGCAATACGCCAAAAAGGAACAAACCCGAAGAGATCATGAAATCAAAAACCACTTTTCATTTGCTCGATTCCGATCGAATTAGACTAGCAATTCGCAAAAAACATACAAACCCAAAGTTATCATAAAAAAAAACTTTTTATTGGCTCGATTCCAATCAAATTAGACTAGCAATTCGATAAAAAACGAACAAGCCCGAAGCTATCATGAAATCAAAAACCACTTTTCATTTGCTCGATTCCAATTGAGTTAGACTAGCAATTCGCCAAAAACAATTAAGCCCGAAGTTATCATGAAATCATAAATCACTTTTCATTGGCTCGATTCCAATCGAATTAGACCAGCAGTTCGCCAAAAAAGAAAAAACCAAAGTGATCATGAAATCAAAAATCACTTTTCATTGGCCCGACTCCAATCGAATTAGACTAGCAATTCACCAAAAATGAACAAATCCTAAGTTATCATGAAACCGAAAACCACTTTTCATCGGCTCGATTCCAATCGAATTAGACTAACAATTCGCCAAAAACGAACAAACTCGTGGTTATCATGGAATCAAAAATGACTATTCGTTGGACCGATTCCAATGGAATTGGACTAGAAATTCGTAAAAAACGAACAAACCAAAAGTTATCTTGTAATCAAAAACCACTTTTCATTGGCTCGATTCCAATCGAATTAGACTAGCAATTTGCAAAAATGAACGAACCCGAAGTTATCATGAAATCAAAAACCACTTTTTATTGGCTCGATTCCAATCGAATTAGTCTAGCAATTCGTTAAAAGCGAACAAACCCGAAGGTATCATGAAATCAAAAATCACTTTTCATTGACTCGATTTCAATTGAATTAGACTACCAATTCGCCAAAAACGAACAAACCTGAAGTTATCAGGATATCAAAAACCACTTTTCTTTAGCTCAATTCAAATTGAGTTAGACGAGCAATTCGCCAAAAAGAACAGATCCGAAGTTTTCATGAAATGAGAAACCACTTTTCGCGGCTCGATTCCATTCGAATTAGAAAAGAAATTCACCAAAAACGAACAAACCAGAAGTGTTTATGAAATCAAAAATCACTTTTCATTGGTTCGATTCCAATCGACTTAGACTAGCAATTTCTTAAAAATGAACAAACCTAAAATTATCATGAAATCAAAAACCCCATTTCATTGGCTCAATTCCAATCGAATTAGACTAGCAATTCACCAAATATGAACAAACCCAAAGTTATCATGGAATCAAAAACCACTTTTCCCTAGCTCAATTCCGATCGAAGTAGACTAGCAATCCGTCAAAAATGAACAACCCGAAGTGATCATGAAATCAAAAACGACTTTTCATTGGCTCGATTCCAAAAGAACTAGACAAGCAATTCGCGAAAAAATGAACAAACCCGAAGTTATCATGAAATCAAAAACCACTTTTAATTGGCTTCATACCAATCGAATAAGACTAGCAATTCTCCAAAAAGGAACAAACTCGAAGTTTTCATGATATCAAAAACCACTTTTCGTCGGCTCGATTCCAATCGAATTAGACTAGCCATTTGCCAAAAATGAACAAACATTTAGTTATCATGAAATCGAAAACAACATTTAATTAGCTCGATTCCAATTGAATTAGACTGTCGATTCGCCAAAAACAAACAAACCCGAAGTTATCATGAAATCAAAAACCACTTTTCATTGGTTCGATTCCAATCGAGTTCGACTAGAAATTCGCTAAAAACGAACTAACCCGAAGTTATCTTAAAATCAAAAACCACTTTTCATTGGCTCGATTTCAATCGAGTTAGGCTAGCAATTCGCTAACAACGAACAAACCTGAAGTTATCATGAAGTCAAAAATCAATTTTCATTGGCTCGATTTCAATTGAATTGACTGCCAATTCGCCATAAACGAACAAACCCGAAGCTACGATGAAATCAAAAACCACTTTTCATTGGCTCGAATGAAATCGAATTAGACTAGCAGTTTGCCAAAAATGAACAAAACCGAAGTTATCATGAAATCAAAAACCACTTTTCATTGGCTCGATTCCAATCGAATTAGACTAGCAGTTTGCCAAAAATGAACAAAACCGAAGTTATCATGAAATCAAAAACCACTTTTCATTGGCTCGATTCCAATCGAATTAGACTAGCAATTCGCCAAAAACGAACAAACCCGAAGTTATCATGAAATCAAAAATCACGTTTCATTGGCTCGACTCCAATCGAATTAGACTAGCAATTGGCAAAAATGAACAAACCCGAAGTTATCATGCAATAAAAAAGTACTTTTCATGGGTTCAATTCCCATGGAATTGGACTAGAAATTCGTCGAAAACGAACAAACCCAAAGTTATCTTGAAATCAAAAACTACTTTTCATTGTCCCGATTCTAATCGAATTAGACAAGCAATTCGTAAAAACGAACAAACTGGAAGTTATCATGAAATCAAAAACCACTTTTCACGGCTCGATTCCAATAGAATTAGACAACAAATTTGCCAAAAACGAAAAAAACTAGAAGTGATCATAAAATCAAAAGCCACTTTTCATTGGCTCGATTCTAATCGAATTAGACTAGCAATTCGTAAAAATGAACAAACCCGAAATTATCATGAAATCAAAAACTACATTTCACTGGCTCGATACCAATCGAATTAGACTAGGAATTCGCCAAAAATGAACAAACCCGAAGTTATCATGAAATCAAAAACCACTTTCCACTGGCTCGATTCCAATCGAATTAGACTAGCAATTCGCCAAAAATGAACAAACCCGAAGTGATCATTAAATCAAAAACAACTTTTCATTGGCTCGATTCCAATCAAATTAGACTAGCAATTCGCCAAAAATAAACAAACTCGAAGTTATCATGAAATCAAAAATCACTTTTCATTTGCTTGATACCAATCAAAATAGACAAGCAATTTACCAAAAACGAACAAACTCGAACTTTTCATGAAATCAAAAACTTCTTTTCATTGGCTCGATTATAATAGAATTAGACTAGCCATTCCTCAAAAATGAACAAACCTGAAGTTATCAAGAAATCAAAACTCACTTTTCGTTGGCTCGGTTCCAATCGAATTAAACTAGTAATTCGCTAAAAGCAAACAAAATCGAAGTTATCATGTAATCAAAAACCACTATTCATTGGCTCGATACCAATCGAATTGGACTAGCAATTTGCCAAAATTGAACAAACTCGAAGTTATCATGAAATCAAAACCCACTTTTTAATGGCTCAATTCCAATCGAATTATACTAGCAATTCGCAAAACCGAACAAACCCGAAGTTGTCATGAAATCAAAAACCACTTTTCATTGGATCGATTCCAATGGAATTGGACAAGAAATTCGCCAAAAATGAACAAACCCAATGTTATCTTGAAATCAAATACCACTTTCAATAGCCCGATTCCAATCGAATTAGACTAGCAATTCGCAAAAATGAAAAAATCAGAACTTATCATGAAATCAAAAACCACTTTTCATTGCTCGAATTCAATCGATTTAGACAAGCAATTCGACAAAAATGAAAAAACCAGAAGTGATCATGAAATCAAAAACCACATTTCATTGGCTCGATTCCAATCGAATCAGACTAGCAATTCGTCAAAAATGAAAAAACTCGAAATTGTCATGTAATCAAAAACTACATTTCATTGGCTCGATTCCAATCGAATTAGACTAGGAATTCGTAAAAAATGAACAAACCCGAAATTATCATGAAATCAAAAACCACTTTTCATGGGCTCCATTCCAATCGAACTAGACAAACAATTCGCCAAGAACGAACAAACCCGAAGTTATCATGAAATCAAAAACCACTTTTCATTGGCTCGATTCAAATCAAATTAGACTAGCAATTCGCCAAAAATGAACAAATCCGAGCTTATCATGAAATCAAAGACTACATTTCATTGGCTCGATTCCAATCGAATTAGACTAGCAATTCGCCAAAAACGAACAAACCCGAAGTTATCATGTAATCAAAAACCACTTTTCACTAGCTCGATTCCAATCAAATTGGACAACCAATTCGCCAAAAACGAACAAACCCGAAATTATCATAAAATCTAAAATCACATTTTGTTGGCTCAATTCCAATCGAATTAGACAAGCAATACGCCAAAAAGGAACAAACCCGAAGTGATCATGAAATCAAAAACCACTTTTCATTTGCTTGATTCCAATCGAATTAGACTAGCAATTCGCAAAAAACATACAAACCCCAAGTTATCATAAAATTAAAAACAATTTTTCATTGGCTCGATTCCAATCGAATTAGACTACCAATTCGCCAAAATTGAAAAAGCCCGAAGCTATCATGAAATCAAAAACCACTTTTCATTTGCTCGATTCCAATTGAGTTAGACTAGCAATCCGCCAAAAACAAACAAGCCCGAAGTTATCATGAAATCATAAATCACTTTTCATTGGCTCGATTCCAATCGAATTAGACTAGCAATTCGCCGAAAAAGAAAAAACCCAAAGTGATCATGAAATCAAAAATCACTTTTCATTGGCCCGACTCCAATCGAATTAAGCTAGCAGTTCGCCAAAAATGACCAAATCCGAAGCTATCATGAAATCGAAAACCACTTTTCCTTGGCTCAATTCCAATCGAATTAGACTAGAAATTCGCCAAAAATGAACAAACTCGAAGTTATCATGAAATCAAAAACCACTTTTTGTCGGATCGATTCCAATGGAATTGAACCAGAAATTCGCCAAAAACGAACAAACCAAAAGTTATCTTGTAATCAAAAACCACTTTTTATTGGCTCGATTCCAATCAAATTAGAAAAGCAATTTGCAAAAATGATCAAACCCGAAGTTATCATGAAATCAAAAACCACTTTTTATTGGCTCGATTCCAATCGAGTTAGTCTAGCAATTTGCTAAAAACGAACAAACCCGAAGGTATCATGAAATCAAAAATCACTTTTCATTGGCTCGATTCCAATCGAATAGGACTAGCAATTCACCAAAAACGAACAAACCCGAAGTTATCAGGATATCAAAAACCACTTTTCTTTGGCTCAATTCCAATCGGGTTAGACGAGCAATTCGCCAAAAAGAACAAATCCGAAGTTTTCTTGAAATGAAAAACAACTTTTCACGGCTCGATTCCAATCGAATTAGACAAGTAATTCGCCAAAAACGAACAAACCAGAAGTGATCATGAAATCAAAAACCACTTTTCATTGGCTCGACTCCTATTGAATTAGACTAGCAATTTCTTAAAAATGAACAGACCCAAAATTATCATGAAATCAAAACCCCATTTCATTGGCTCGATTCCAATCGAATTAGACTAGCAATTCACCGAATACGAACAAACCCGAAGTTATCATGGAATCAAAAACCACTTTTCGCTGGCTCAATTCCGATCAAAGTAGACTAGCAATTCGCCAAAAATGAACAAACCTGAAGTGATCATGAAATCAAAAACAACTTTTCATTGGCTCGATTCCAAAAGAACTAGACAAGCAATTCGCCAAAAAATGAACAAACCCGAAGTTATCATGAAATCAAAAACCACTTTTAATTGGCTTCATACTAATCGAATTAGACTAGCAATTCTCCAAAAAGGAACAAACTCGAAGTTTTCATGATATCAAAAATCACTTTTTGTTGGCTCGATTCCAATCGAATTAGACTAGCCATTTTCCAAAAATGAACAAACATGAAGTTATCATGAAATCGAAAACAACATTTCATTGGCTCGATTCCAATTGAATTAGACTGTCGATTCGCCAAAAACCAACAAACCCGAAGTTATCATGAAATCAAAAACCACTTTTCATTGGTTCGATTCCAATCGAGTTCGACTAGAAATTCGCCAAAAACGAACAAGCCCGAAGTTATCTTAAAATCAAAAGCCACTTTTCATTGGCTCGATTTCAATTGAGTTAGGCTAGCAATTCGCCAACACCGAACAAACCTGAAGATATCATGAAATCAAAAATCAGTTTGCATTGGCTTGATTTCAATTGAATTGACTAGCAATTCGCCATAAACGAACAAACCCGAAGTTACCATGAAATTAAAAACCACTTTTCATTGGCTCAAATGAAATTGAATTAGACTAGCAATTCGCCAAAAACGAACAAACCCGAAGTTATCATGAAATCAAAAATCACTTTTCATTGGCTCGATTCCAATCAAAATTAAACTAGCAATTAATTAAAAACGAACAAAATCGAAGTTATCATGAAATCAAAAACCACTTTTCATTGGCTCGATTCCAATCAAATTAAACTAGCAATTCATTAAAAACGAACAAAATTGAAGTTATCATGAAATCAAAAACCACTTTTCATTGGCTCGATTCCAATCGAATTAGACTAGCAATTCGCCAAAATGAACAAACCCAAAGTTATCATGAAATCAAAAACCACTTTTCATTGGCTCGATTCCAATCGAATTAGACTAGCAATTCGCAAAAAATGAACAAATCCGAAGTTATCATAAAATGAAAAAGTACTTTTCATTGGATCAATTCCAATGGAATTGGACTAGAAATTCGTCGAAAACGAACAAGCCCAATGATATCTTGAAATCAAAAACTACTTTTCACTGTCTCGATTCTAATCGAATTAGACAAGAAATTCGCAAAAACAACAAACCGGAAGTTATCATAAAATCAAAAACCACTTTTCAAGGCTCGATTTCAATAGAATTAGACAACCAATTTGCCAAAAATGAAAAAAACCAGATGTGATCATGAAATCAAAAGCCACTTTTCATAGGCTCGATTCAAATTGAATTAGACTAGCAATTCGTAAAAAATGAACAAACCCGAAATTATCATGAAATCAAAAACTACATTTCATTAGCTCAATACCAATCGAATTAGACTAGGAATTCGCCAAAAATGAACAACCCGAAGTTATCATGAAATCAAAAACCACTTTCCACTGGCTCGATTCCAATAGAATTAGACTAGCAATTCGCCAAAAATGAACAAACCCGAAGTGATCAAGAAATCAAAAACTACTTTTAGTTGGCTCGATTCCAATAGAACTAGACTAGCGATTCGCCAAAAATAAACAAACTCGAAGTTATCATGAAATCAAAAACCACTTTTCTTTGGCTTGATACAAATCGAATTGGACTAGCAATTCACCAAAAAAAGAACAAACTCGAACTTTTCATGAAATCAAAAACCACTTTTCATTGGCTCGATTATAATAGAATTAGACTAGCCATTCCCCACAAATGAACAAACATGAAGTTATCATGAAATAAAAAAAAACATTTCATTGGCTCGATTCCAATCGAATTTGACTGTCAGTTCGCCAAAAACGAACAAACTCGAAGTTATCATGAAATCAAAAACAACTTTTATTGGCTCGATTCCAATCGAATTAGACAAGTAATTCGCCAAAAACGAACAAATCCGAAGTTATCATGAAATCAAAAACAACTTTTATTGTTAGACAAGCAATTCGCCAAAAATGAACAAACCCGAAGTTATCACGAAATCAAAAACCACTATTCATTGGCTCGATTCCAATCGAGTTAGACTAGCAATTCGCCAACGCCAAACAAACCCAAAGTTATTATCAAATCAAGAATCAGATTTCATTGGCTCTATTTCAATCGAATTAGACTAGCGATTCGCCATAAATGAACAAAGCCGAAGTTACAATGAAATCAAAAATCACTTTTCATCGGCTCGATTGAAATCGAATTAGACAAGCAATTTACCAAAAATGAACAAACCCGAAGCTATCATGAAATCAAAAACCACTTTTCATTGGCTCGATTCCAATCGAATTAGACTAGCAATTCGCCAAAAATCAACAAACCCAAAGTTATCATGAAATCAAAACCAACTTTTCATTGGCTCGATTCCAATCGATTTAAACTAGCAATTTGCAAAAATGAACAACCCGAAGTTATCATGAAATCAAAAAGCACTTTTCATTGGATCGATTCCAATGGAATTGGACTAGAAATTAGTCGAAAATGAACAAACCCAAAGTTATCTTGAAATCAAAAACCACTTTTCATTGCCCCGATTCCAATCGAATTAGACTGGCAATTCGCAAAAATGAACAAATCGGACGTTATCATGAAATTAAAAATCACTTTTCACTGCTCGATGCCAATCGAATTAGACAAGCGATTCACCAAAAATGGGCAAACCAGAAGTGATCATGAAATCAAAAACCATTTTCATTAGCTCGATTCCAATTGAATTAGACTAGCAATTCGTAAAAAACGAACAAACCTGAAATTATCGTGAAATCAAAAACTACATTGGCTCGATTCCAATCGAATTGGACTAGAAATTCGCCAAAAATGAACAAACCCAAAGTTATCTTGAAATCAAAAACCACTTTTCATTGACACGATTCCAATTGAATTAGACTAGCAATTTGCAAAAATGAACAAGCCAAAAGTTATCATGAAAACATAAACCACTTTTCGTTGGATCGTTTCCAATGGAATTGGACTAGAAATTCGCCAAAAATGAACAAACCTAAAGTTATCTTGGAATCAAAAACCACTTTTCATTGGCTCGATTCCAATCGAATTAGACCAGCAATTCGTAAAAACAAACAAACCCAGAGGTATCATGAAAAGAACTTTTCATTGGCTCGATTCCAATCGAATTAGTCTAGCAATTCGTGACAAATGAACGAACCTGAAGGTATCATGATATCAAAAACCACTTTTCTTCAGCTCGATTCCAATCGAGTTAGACTAGAAATTCGTCAAAAACGAACAAACCCGAAGTTATCATGACATGAAAAAACAACTTTTCATTGGCTCGATTCCAATCGAGTTACACTAGTAATTCACCAACACCGAACAAACCCGAAGTTATCATGAAATCTAAAACCACTTTTCATTGGCTCGATTCCAATCGAATTAGACTAATAATTCAAAAAAATGAACAAACCCGAAGTTATCATGAAATCAAAAACCACTTTTCATTGGATCGATTCCAATGGAATTGGACTAGAAATTTGCCAAAAACGAACAAACCCAAAGTTATCTTGAAATCAAAAACAACTTTTATTACCCCCGATTCCAATCGAATTAGACTGGCAATTCGCAAAAATGAACAAATCGGAAGTAATCATGAAATCAAAAACCACTTTTCACGACTCGATTCCAATCGAATTAGACACGCAATTCGCTAAAAATGAACAAACCAGAAGCGATCATGAAATCAAAAACCACTTTTCATTGGCTCGATTCCAATCGAATTAGACTAGTAATTCGTAAAAATGAACAAACTCGAAGTTATCAAGAAATCAAGAACCACTTTTCATTGGATCGATTCCAATGGAATTGGACTAGAAATTCGCCAAAAATGAACAAACCCAAAGTTATCTTGAAATCAAAAACCACTTTTCATTGGCACGATTCCAATCGAATTAGACTAGCAATTCACAAAAACGAACAAACCTGAAGTTATCATGAAGACAAAAACCACTTTTCATTGGATCGATTCCAATGGAATTGGACTAGAAATTCGCCAAAAATGAACAAACCCAAAGTTATCTTGAAATCAAAAATCACTTTTCATTGGCTCGATTCCAATCGAATTAGACTAACAATTCTCAAAAACAAACAAACCCAAAGTTATCATGAAATCAAAAACAACTTTTCATTGGCTCGATTCCAATCGAATTAGTCTAGAAATTCGAGGAATCGAGTTAGTTCAGCAATTTGCAACAAATGAACTTACCCGAAGGCATCATGATATCAAAAACCACTTTTTGTCGGCCCAATTCCAATCGAGTTAGACTAGCAATTCGTCAAAAATGAACAAACCCCAAGTTATCATGACATGAAAAAACTACTTTTCATTGGCTCGATTCCAATCGAGTTAGACTAGTAATTCGCCAACACCGAACAAACCCGAAGTTATCATGAAATCCAATGCCACTTTTCTTTGGCTCGATTCCAATCGAATTAGACTAACAATTCAAAAAACGAACAAACCCGAAATTATCATGAAATCAAAAACCACTTTTCGTTAGATCGATTCCAATTGAATTGGACTAGAAATTTGCCAAAAATGAACAAACACAAAGTTATCTCGAAATCAAAACAACTTTTCATTGGCTCGATTCCAATCGAATTAGACTGGCAATTCGCAAAAATGAACAATTCGGAAGTTATCATGATATTAAAAACCACTTTTCACGGCTCGATTCCAATCGAATTAGACAAGCCATTCGCCAAAAACGAACAAACCAGAAGCGATCATGAAATCAAAAACCACTTTTCATTGGCTCGATTCCAATCGAATTAGACTAGCAATTCGTAAAACATGAACAAACCCGAAATTATGGTGAAATCAAAAACTTCATTTCATTGGCTCGATTCAAATCGAATTAGACTAGGAATTCGCCAAAAATGAACAAACTTGAAGTTATCACGAAATCAAAAACCACTTTCCACTGGCTCATTTCTGATCGAATTAGACTAGCAATTCGCCAAAAACGAACGAACCTGAAGTGATCATGAAATCAAAAACTACTTTTCATTTGATCGATTCCAATAGAACTAGGCTAGCGATTCGCCAAAAATGAACAAACTCGAAGTTATCATGAAATCAAAAACCACTTTTCATTGGCTCGATTCCAATTGAATTAGACTAGTAATTCGTAAAAATGAACAGACTCGAAGTTATCAGGAAATCAAGAACCACTTTTCATTGGATCGATTCCAATGGAATTGGACTAGAAATTTGTCAAAAACGAACAAATCCAAAGTTAACTTGAAATAAAAAACCACTTTTCATTTGCACGATTCCAATCGAATTAGACTAGCAATTCGCAAAAACGAACAAACCAGAAGTTATCATGAAAACAAAAACCACTTTTCATTGGATCGATTCCAATGGAATTGGACTAGAAATTCGCCAAAAATGAACAAACCCAAAGTTATCTTGAAATCAAAAACCACTTTTCATTGGCTCGATTCCAATCGAGTTAGACTAGCAATTCGCAAAAACGAACAAACCCAAGGTTATCATGAAATCAAAAACAACTTTTCATTGGCTCGATTCCAATCGAATTAGTCTAGAAATTCGCGGAATCGAGCTAGTCCAGCAATTCGCAACAAATGAACTTACCCGAAGGTATCATGATATCAAAAACCACGTTTCTTCGGCTCGATTCCAATCGAGTTAGACTAGCAATTCGCCAAAAACCAACAAACCCAAAGTTATCATGAAATGAAAAAACCACTTTCCACTGGCTCGATTCCAATCGAATTAGACTAGTAATTCGCCAGAAATGAACAAACCCAAAGTGATCATGAAATCAAAAACTACTTTTCATTAGCTCGATTCCAATAGAACTAGCCTAGCAATTGGCCAAAAATGAACAAACCCAAAGTTATCCTGAAATCTAAAACCACTTTCATTAGCTTGATACCAATCGAATTAGACTAGCAATTCGCCAAATACGAACAAATTCGAACTTTTCATGAAATGAAAAACCACTTTTCATTGGCTCGATTCCAATCGAATTAGACTAGCCACTCCCCAAAGATAAAGAAACATGAAGTTATCATGAAATCGAAAACAACATTTCATTGGGTCGATTCCAATCGAATTAGGCTATCAATTCGCCAAAAACGAACAAACCCGAAGTTATCACGAAATCAAAAACCACTTTTCATTGGCTCAATTCCAATCGAGTTAGACAAGCAATTCGCGAAAAAGGATCAAACCCGAATTTGTCATGAAATCGAAAACCACTATTCATTGGCTAGATTCCAATCAAGTTAGACTAGCAATTCGCGACACCGAACAAACCCGAAGTTATCATGAAATCAAGAATCAGTTTTCATTGGCTCGATTTCAATCAAATTAGACGAGCAATTCGCCATAAACGAACAAACCCGAAGTTACCATGAAATCAAAAACCACTTTTCATCGGCTCGATTGAAAGCAAATTAGACTAGGGATTCGCCAAAAATGAACAAACCTGAAGTTATCATGAAATTAAAAACCACTTTTCATTGGCTCGATTCCAATTGAATAAAACTAGCTATTCCCCAAAAGCGAACAAAACCGAAGTTATCATGAAATCAAAAAAACTTTTCGTTGGCTCGATTCTAATCGAATTAGACTAGCAATTCGCCAAAAATGAACAAACCCGATGTTATCATGAAATCAAGAACCTCTTTTTATTGGCTCGATTCCAATCAAATTAGACTAGGAATTTGCCAAAAATGAACAAACTCAGAGTTATCATGAAATCAAAAACCCCTTCCCACTGGCTCGATTCCAATCGAATTAGACTAGTAATTCGCCAGAAACGAACAAACCCGAAGTGATCATGAAATCAAAAACTACTTTTCATTGGCTCGATTCCAATAGAACTAGCCTAGCAGTTGGCCAAAAATGAACAAACCTAAAGTTATCTTGAAATCTAAAACCACTTTTCATTAGCTTGATACCAATCGAATTAGACTAGCAATTCGCCAAAAACAAACAAATTCGAACTTTTCATGAAATGAAAAACCACTTTTCATTGGCTTGATTCCAATCGAATTAGACTAGCCACTCCCCAAAGATAAAGAAACATGAAGTTATCGTGAAATCGAAAACAACATTTCATTGGGTCGATTCCAATCGAATTAGGCTATCAATTCGCCAAAAACGAACAAACCCGAAGTTATCATGAAATCAAAAACCACTATTCATTGGCTAGATTCCAATCAAGTTAGACTAGCAATTCGCAACACCGAACAAACCCGAAGTTATCATGAAATCAAGAATCAGTTTTCATTGGCTCGATTTCAATCAAATTAGACGAGCAATTCTCCATAAACGAACAAACCCGAAGTTACCATGAAATCAAAAACCACTTTTTATCGGCTCGATTGAAAGCAAATTAGACTAGGGATTCGCCAAAAATGAACAAACCCGAAGTTATAATGAAATCAAAAACCACTTTTCATTGGCTCGATTCCAATCGAATTAGACTAGCAATTCGCCAAAACAAACAAACCTGAAGTTATCATGAAATCAAAAACCACTTTTCATTGGCTCGATTCCAATCGAATTAGACTAGTAATTCGCAAAAATGAAAAAACCCGAAATTATCATGAAATCGAAAAGCACTTTTCCTTGGATCGATTCCAATGGAATTGACTAGAAATTCGTCGAAAATGAACAAACACAAAGTTATCTTGAAATCAAAAATCACTTTTCATTGGCCCTATTCCAATTGAATTTGACTAGCAATTTGCAAAAAGGAACAAATTGAAAGTTATCATGAAATCAAAAATCACTTTTTACGACTCGATTCCAATCGAATTAGACAAGCAATTCGCCAAAAACGAACAAACCAGAAGTGATTATGAAATCAAAAACCACTTTTCATTGGCTCGATTCCAATCGAATTGGACTAGCCATTCATAAAAAATGAACAAACCCGAAATTATGGTGAAATAAAAAACTACGTTTCATTGGCTGGACTCAAATCGAATTAGACTAGGAATTCGCCAGAAATGAACAAACCCGAAGTTATCGTGAAATCAAAAACCACATTCCACTGGCTCGATTCCGATCGAATTAGGCTAGCAATTCGCCAAAAACGAACAAACCCAAAGTGATCATGAATTCAAAAACTGCTTTTCATTGGCTCGATTCCAATAAAACTAGACTAGCAATTCGCCAAAAATGAACAAACCCGAAGTTATCGTGAAATCATAAACCACTTTTCATTTGCTTGATACCTGTCGAATTAGACTAGCAATTCGTCAAAAATGAACAAACTCGAACTTTTCGTGATATCAAGAACCACTTCTCATTGGCTCGATTCGAACCGAATTAGAATAGCCATTCACCAAAAATGAACAAACATGAAGTTATCATGAAATCGAAAACAACATTTCATTGGCTCGATTCCAATCGATTTAGACTGTCAATTCGCCAAAAACGAACAAACCTGAAGTTATCATGAAATCGAAAACCACTTTTCATTGGCTTGATTCCTATCGAATTAGGCTAGAAATTCGCCAAAAACGAGCAAACCTGAAATTATCATGAATTCAAAAACACCTTTCATTGGCTCGATTATAATAGAATTAGACTAGCCATTCCCCAAAAAATGAACAACCCCGAAGTTATCATGAAATCAAAAACCACTTTTCATTTGTTCGATTCCAATCGAATTAGACTCGCAATTCGCCAAAAACAAACGAACTCAAAGTTATCATGAAATCAAAAACCACTTTTCATTGGCTCGATTCCAATCAAATTGGACTAGCAATTCGCCAAAATTGAACAAACTCGAAGTTATCATGAAATCAAAAATCACTTTTCATTGGCTGGATTCCAATCGAATTAGACTAGCAATTCGCCAAAAATGAACAAACCTGATGTTATCATAAAATCAAAAATCACTTTTCATTGGCTCGATTCCAATCGAATTAGAGTAGCAATTCGTAAAACCGAACAAACCCGAAGTTATCATGAAATCAAAAACCACTTTTCATTGGATCGATTCCAATGGAATTGGACTAGAAATTCGCCGAAAGCAAACAAACCTAATGTTTTCTTGAAATCAAATACCACTTTTCAATGACCCGATTCCAATCGAATTAGACTAGCAATTCGTAAAAATGAAAAAATCGAAAGCTTTCATGAAATCAAAAACCACTTTTCACGGCTCGAATACAATCGATTTAGACAAGCAATTCGCCAAAAATGAAAAAATCAGAAATTATCATGTAGTCAAAAACTACATTTCATTAGCTCGATTCCAATCGAATTAGACTAGGAATTCATTAAAAATGAACAAACCCGAAATTATCATGAAATCAAAGACCACTTTTCATGGGCTCCATTCCAATCGAATTGGACAAACAATTCGCCAAGAATGAACAAACCCGAAGTTATCATGAAATCAAAAACCACTTTTCATTGGCTCGATTTAAATCGAATTAGACTAGCAATTCGCCAAAAATGAACAAACCCGAGCTTATCACGAAATCAAAGACCACATTTCATTGGGTCGATTCCAATCGAATTAGACTACCAATTCGCCAAAAATGAACAACTCCGAAGAGATCATGAAATCGAAAACAACTTTTCATTGGCTAGATTCCAATAGAACTAGACTAGCAATTTGCCAAAAATGAACAAACCCAAACTTATTATGAAATTAAAAACCACTTTTCATTGGCTTGATACCAATCGAATTAGATAAGCAATTCGCCAAAAACAAACAAGCTCGAACTTTTCATGAAATCAAAGACCACTTTTCATTGACTCGATTGCAATCGAATTAGACTAGTCATTCGCCAAAAGTAAACAAACAAGAAGTTAGCATGAAATCGAAAACAACATTTCATTGGCTTGATTCCAATCGAATTAGACCATCAATTCGCCAAAAACGAACAAACCCGAAGTTATCATGAAATTAAAAACAACTTTTTATTGGCTCGATTCCAATCGAGTTAGACTAGCAATTCGCCAAAAATGAACAAACCCAAAGTTATCATGAAATCAAAAACCACTATTCATTGGCTTGATTTCAATCAAGTTAGACTAGCAATTCGCCAACACTGAACAAACCTGAAATTATCATGAAATCAAGAATCAGTTTTCATTGGCTCGATTTCAATCAAATTAGACTAGTGACTCGCTATAACGAACAAACAATTACCATGAAATCAAAAACCACTTTTCATCGGCTCGATTGAAATCGAATTAGACTAGCAATTCACCAAAAATGAACAACCCTGAAGTTATCATGAAATCAAAATCCACTTTTCATTGGCTCGATTCCAATCGAATCAGACTAGCAGTTCGCTAAAAGAGAACAAAATTGAAGTTATCATGAAATCAAAAACCACTTTTCATTGGCTCGATTCCAATCGAATTAGACTCATAATTCGACAAAATTGAACAAACTCGAAGTTATCATGAAATCAAAAATCACTTTTTATTGGCTCGATTCCAATTGAATTAAACTATCAATTCACCGAAAATGAACAAACCCAAAGTTATCTTGAAATCAAAAACCACTTTTCATTGGCCGATTCCAATCGAATTAGAGCAGCAATTAGTAAAAACGAACAAATCGAAAGTTATCATGAGATCAAGAACCATTTTTCACAGCTCGATTCCAATCGAATTAGACAAGCAATTTGCCAAAAATGAACAAACCGGAAGTGATCATGAAATCAAAAGCCGCTTTTCATTGACTCGATTTCAATCAAATTAGACTAGCAATTCGTCAAAAATGAACAAACCTGAAATTATCACGAAATCAAAAACTACATTTCATTGGCTCGATTCCAATCGAATTAGACTAGGAATTTGCCAAAAATGAACAAACCCGAAGTTATCGTGAAATCAAAAACCACTTTCCACTGGCTCGATACCAATCGAATTAGACTAGCAATTCGCTAAAAATGAACAAACCCGAAGTTATCGTGAAATCAAAAACCACTTTCCACTGGCTCGATACCAATCGAATTAGACTAGCAATTCGGCAAAAATGAACAAACCCGAAGTAAGCATGAAATCAAAAACTACTTTTCATTGGCTCGATTCCAATAGAACTAGACTAGCAATTCGGCAAAAATGAACAGTACCGAAGTGATCATGAAATCAAAAACAACTTTTCATTGGTTCGATTCCAATCGAATTAGACTAGTAATTGCCCAAAAATGAACGAACCCAAAGTTGTCATGAAATCAAAGACCACTTTTCATTGGCTCGATTCCAATTGAATAAGACTAGCAATTTGCAAAAACGAATGAACTCGATGTTATCATGAATTCAAAAACAACTTTTCGTTGGATTGATTGCAATGGATTTGGACTAGAAATTCGCCGAAAATGATCAAACCTAAAGTTATCTTCAAATCAAAAACGACTTTTCATTGGATCGATTCCAATGGAATTAGACTAGAAATTCGCCGAAAGTGAACAAACCCAAAGTTATCTTGAAATCAAATACCACTTTTCAATGGCCCGATTCCAATCGAATTAGACTAGCAATTCGCAAAAAATGAAAAAATCGGAAGTTATCATGAAATTAAAAACCACTTTTCACGGCTCGAATCCAATCAATTTAGAAAAGCAATTCGGAAAAAAGAAAAAACCAGAAGTGATCATGAAATCAAAAACCACATTTCATTGGCTCGATTCCAATCGAATTAGACTAGCAATTCGTCAAAAATGAAAAAAACTCAAAATTGTCATGTAATCAAAAACTACATTTCATTGGCTCGATTCCAATCGAATTAGACTATGAATTCGTCAAAAAGGAACAAACCCGAAATTATCATGATATCAAAGACCACTTTTCATGGGCTCCATTCCAATCGAATTGGACAAACAATTCCCCAAGAATGAACAAACCCAAAGTTATCATGAAATCAAAAACCACCTTTCATTGGCTCGATTCAAATCGAATTAGACTAGCAATTCGCCAAAAATTAACAAACCCGAGCTTATCACGAAATCGAAGACCACATTTCATTGGCTCAATTCCAATCGAATTAGACTAGCAATTCCCTAAAAACAAACAAACTCGAAATTATCATAAAATCTAAAACCACATTTCGTTGGCTCGATTCGAATCGAATTAGACTAGCAATACGCCAAAAAGGAACAAACCCGAAGAGATCATGAAATCAAAAACCACTTTTCATTTGCTCGATTCCGATCAAATTAGACTAGCAATTCACAAAAAATATACAAACCCAAAGTTATCATGAAATAAAAAAAAAACTTTTCATTGGCTCGATTCCAATCAAATTAGACTAGCAATTCGCCAAAAACGAACAAGCCCGAAGCTATCATGAAATCAAAAACCACTTTTCATTTGCTCGATTCTAATTGAGTTAGACTAGCAATTCGCCAAAAAAAAAAGCTCGAAGTTATCATGAAATCATAAATCACTTTTCATTGGCTCGATTCCAATCGAATTAGACCAGCAGTTCGCCAAAAAAGAAAAAATCCAAAGTGATCATGAAATCAAAAATCACTTTTTATTGGCCTGACTCTAATCGAATTAGACTAGCAATTCGCCAAAAATGAACAAATCCTAAGTTATCATGAAACCGAAAACCACTTTTCCTTGGCTCGACTCCAATCGAATTAGACTAGCAATTCGCCAAAAACGAACAAACTTGTGGTTATCATGGAATAAAAAATGACTATTTGTTGGATCGATTCCAATGGAATTGGACTAGAAATTCGTAAAAAATGAACAAACCATAAGTTATCTTGTAATCAAAAACCACTTTTCATTGGCTCGATTCCAATCGAATTAGACTAGCAATTTGCAAAAACGAACGAACCCGAAGTTATCATGAAATCAAAAACCACTTTTTATTGGCTCGATTCCAATCGAATTAGTCTAGCAATTCGCTAAAAGCGAACAAACCCGAAGGTGTCATGTAATCAAAAATCACTTTTCATTCACTCGATTCCAAGCGAATTAGGCTAGCAATTCGCCAAAAACGAACAAACCTGAAGTGATCAGAATATCAAAAACCACTTTTCTTTAGCTCAATTCAAATTGAGTTAGACGAGCAATTCGCCAAAAAGAACAAATCCGAAGTTTTCATGAAATGAAAAACCACTTTTCGCTGCTCGATTCCAATCGAGTTAGACAAGAAATTCACCAAAAATGAACAGACCAGAAGTGATTATGAAATCAAAAACCACTTTTCATTGGTTCGATTCCAATCGAATTAGACTAGCAATTTCTTAAAAATGAACAAACCCAAAATTATCATGAAATCAAAAACCCCATTTCATTGGCTCGATTCCAATCGAATTAGACTAGCAATTCACCAAATATGAACAAACCCGAAGTTATCGTGGAATCAAAAACCACTTTTCGCTGGCTCGATTCCGATCGAAGTAGACTAGCAATTAGTCAAAAATGAACAAACCCGAAGTGATCATGAAATCAATAACGACTTTTCATCGGCTCGATTCCAAAAGAACTAGAAAAGCAATTCGCCAAAAAATGAACAAACTCGAAAATTATCATGAAATCAAAAGGCACTTTTAATTGGCTTCATACCAATCGAATTAGACTAGCAATTCTCCAAAAAGGAACAAACTCGAAGTTTTCAGGATATCAAAAACCACTTTTCGTTGGCTCGATTCCAATCGAATTAGACTAGCCATTTCCCAAAAATGAACAAACATGAAGTTATCATGAAATCGAAAACAACATTTCATTAGCTCGATTCCAATTGAATTAGACTGTCGATTCGCCAAAAACCAACAAACCCGAAGTTATCATGAAATCAAAAACCACTTTTCATTGGTTCGATTCCAATCGAGTTCGACTAGAAATTCGCCAAAAACGAACAAACCCGAAGTCATATTAAAATCAAAAGCCACTTTTCATTGGCTCGATTTCAATCGAGTTAGGCTAGAAATTCGCTAACAACGAACAAACCTGAAGTTATCATGAAATCAAAAATCAATTTTCATTGGCTCGATTTCAATTGAATTCACTGGTAATTCGCCATAAACGAACAAACCCAAAGCTATGATGAAATCAAAAACCACTTTTCATTGGCTCGAATGAAATTGAATTAGACTAGCAGTTTGCCAAAATGAACAAAACCGAAGTTATCGTGAAATCAAAAACCACTTTTCATTGGCTCGATTCCAATAGAATTAGACTAGCAATTCGCCAAAAACGAACAAACCCGAAGTTATCATGAAATCAAAAACCACGTTTGATTGGCTCGATTCCAATTGAATTAGACTAGCAATTCACAAAAATGAACAAACCCGAAGTTATCATGAAATCAAAAAGTACTTTTCATGGGATCAATTCCAATGGAATTGGACTAGAAATTCGTCGAAAACGAACAAACCCAAAGTTATCTTGAAATCAAAAACAACTTTTCACTGTCCCGATTCTAACCAAATTAGAGAAGCAATTCGCAAAAACGAGCAAACTGGAAGTTATCATGAAATCAAAAACCACTTTTCACGGCTCGATTCCAATAGAATTAGACAACCAATTCGCCAAAAACGAAAAAAATCAGAAGTGATCATGAAATCAAAAGCCACTTTTCATTGGCTCGATTCTAATCGAATTAGACTAGCAATTCGTAAAAAATGAACAAACCCGAAATTATCATGAAATCAAAAACTACATTTCACTGGCTCGATACCAATCGAATTAGACTAGGAATTTGCCAAAAATGAACAAGCCCGAAGTTATCATGAAATCAAAAACCACTTTCCACTAGCTCGATTCCAATCGAATTAGATTAACAATTCGCCAAAAACGAACAAACCCGAAGTGATCATTAAATCAAAAACTACTTTTCATTGGCTCGATTCCAATCGAATTTGACTAGCAATTCGCCAAAAATAAACAAACTCAAAGTTATCATGAAATCAAAAACCACTTTTCATTAGCTTCATTCCAATCGAATTAGGCAAGCAATTCGCCAAAAATGAACAGACCCGAAGTTATCATGAAATCAAAAACCACTTTTCAATGGCTCGATTCCAATTGAATTATACTAGCGATTCGCAAAATCGAAGAAACCCGAAGTTATCATGAAATCAAAAACCACTTTTCATTGGATCGATTCCAATGGAATTGGACAAGAAATTTGCCAAAAATGAACAAACCCAATGTTATCTTGAAATCAAATACCACTTTTCAATGGCCCGATTCCAATCGAATTAGACTAGCAATTCGCAAAAATGAAAAAATCGGAAGTTATCATGAAATCAAAAACCACTTTTCATTGCTCGAATTCAATCGATTTAGATAAGCAATTCGCCAAAAATAAAAAAACCAGAAGTGATCATGAAATCAAAAACCACATTTCATTGGCTCGATTCCAATCGAATCAGACTAGCAATTCGTAAAAAATGAAAAAACTCGAAATTGTCATGTAATCAAAAACTACATTTCATTGGCTTGATTCCAATCGAATTAGACTAGGAATTCGTCAAAAATGAACAAACCCGAAATTATCATGAAATCAAAAACCACTTTTCATGGGTTCCATTCCAATCGAACTGGACAAACAATTCGCCAAAAATGAACAAAATCGAAATTATCATAAAATCTAAAATCACATTTCGTTGGCTCGATTCCAATCGAACTAGACTAGGAATACGCCAAAAAGGAACAAACCCGAAGTGATCATGAAACAGAAAACCACTTTTCATTTGCTCGATTCCAATCGAATTAGACTAGCAATTCGCAAAAAACATACAAACCCAAAGTTATCATGAAATTAAAATCAATTTTTCATTGGCTAGATTCCAATCGAATTAGACTAGCAATTCGCCAAAATTGAACAAGCCCGAAGCTATCATGAAATCAAAAACCACTTTTCATTTGCTCGATTCCAATTGAGTTAGACTAGCAATTCGCCAAAAACAAACAGGCCCAAAGTTATCATGAAATCATAAATCACTTTTCATTGGCTCGATTCCAATCGAATTAGACTAGCAATTCCCCGAAAAAGAAAAAACCCAAAGTGATCATGAAATCAAAAATCACTTTTCATTGGCCCGACTCCAATCGAATTAAGCTAGCAATTCGCCAAAAATGAACAAATCCGAAGTTATCATGAAATCGAAAACCACTTTTCATTGGCTCGATTCCAATCGAATTAGACTAGCAGTTCGCCAAAAACGAACAAAGTCGAAGTTATCATGAAATCAAAAACCACTTTTTGTTGGATCGATTCCAATGGAATTGGACTAGAAATTCGCCAAAAATGAACAAACCAAAAGTTATCTTGTAATCAGAAACCACTTTTCATTGGCTCGATTCCAATCAAATTAGACAAGCAATTTGCAAAAACGAACAAACCCGAAGTTATCATGAAATCAAAAACCACTTTTTATTGGCTCGAATCCAATCGAGCTAGTCTAGCAATTTGCTAAACACGAACAAACCCGAAGGTATCATGAAATCAAGAATCACTTTTCATTGGCTCGATTCCAATCGAATAAGACTAGCAATTCACCAAAAACGAACAAACCCGAAGTTATCAGGATATCAAAAACCACTTTTCGTTGGCTCAATTCCAATCGAGTTAGACGAGCAATTCGCCAAAAAGAACAAATCCGAAGTTTTCTTGAAATGAAAAACAACTTTTCATGGCGCGATTCCAATCGAATTAGACAAGCAATTCGCCAAAAACGAACAAACCAGAAGTGATCATGAAATCAAAAATCACTTTTCATTGGCTCGACTCCAATTGAATTAGACTTGCAATTTCTTAAAAAGGAACAAACACAAAATTATCATGAAATCAAAACCCCATTTCATTGGCTCGATTCCATTCGAATTAGACTAGCAATTCACCAAATATGAACAAACCCGAAGTTATCATGGAATCAAAAACCACTTTTCCCTGGCTCGATTCCGATCAAAGTAGACTAGCAATTCACCAAAAATGAACAAACCCGAAGTGATCATGAAATCAAAAATGACTTTTCATTGGCTCGATTCCAAAAGAACTGGACCAGCAAATCGCCAAAAAATGAACAAACTTGAAGTTATCATGAAATCAAAAACCACTTTTAATTGGCTTCATACCAATCGAATTAGACTAGCAATTCTCCAAAAAGGAACAAACTCGAAGTTTTCATGATATAAAAAATCACTTTTCGTTGGCTCGATTCCAATCGAATTAGACTAGCCATTTTTCAAAAATGAACAAACATGAAGTTATCATGAAATTGAAAACAACATTTCATTGGCTCGATTCCAATTGAATTAGACTGTCGATTCGCCAAAAACCAACAAACCCGAAGTTATCATGAAATCAAAAACCACTTTTCATTGGTTCGATTCCAATCGAGTTAGATTAGAAATTCACCAAAAACGAACAAACCCAAAGTTATCTTAAAATCAAAAGCCACTTTTCATTGGCTCGATTTCAATAGAGTTAGGCTAGCAATTCGCCAACACCGAACAAACCTGAAGCTATCATGAAATCAAAAATCAGTTTTCATTGGCTCGATTTCAATTGAATTGACTAGCAATTCGCCATAAATGAACAAACCCGAAGTTACCATGAAATTAAAATCCACTTTTCATTGGATCGAATGAAATCGAATTAGACTAGCAATTCGCCAAAAACAAACAAACCTGAAGTTATCATGAAATCAAAAACCACTTTTCATTGGCTCGATTCCAGTCGAATTAAACTAGCAATTCGTTAAAAATGAACAAAATCGAAGTAATCATGAAATCAAAAACCACTTTTCATTGGCTCGATTCTAATCGAATGAGAAGTTATCATGAAATCAAAAACCACTTTTCATTGGCTCGATTCCAATCGAATTAGACTAGCAATTTGCAAAAATGAACAAATCCGAAGTTATCATGAAATGAAAAAGTACTTTTCATTGGATCAATTCCAATGGAATTGGACTAGAAATTCGTCGAAAACGGACAAGCCCAATGATATCTTGAAATCAAAAACTACTTTTCATTGTCTCGATTCCTATCGAATTAGACAAGCAATTCGCCAAAAATGAACAAACCCAAAGTTATCATGAAATCTAAAAAAAATTTTATTGGCTTGATTCCAATAGAGTTAGACAAGCAATTCGCCAAAAATGAACAAACCCGAAGTTATCACGAAATAAAAAACCACTATTCATTGGCTCGATTCCAATCGAGTTAGACTAGCAATTCGCCAACACCAAACAAACCAGAAGTTATTATGAAATCAAGAATCAGATTTCATTGGCTCTATTTCAATCGAATTAGACTAGCGATTCGCCATAAATGAACAAACCCGAAGTTACAATGAAATAAAAAATCACTTTTCATCGGCTCGATTGAAATCGAATTAGACAAGCAATTTACCAAAAATGAACAAACCCGAAGCTATCATGAAATCAAAAACCACTTTTCATTGGCTCGATTCCAATCGAATTAGACTAGCAATTCGCCAAAAATCAACAAACCCAAAGTTATCATGAAATCAAAACCAACTTTTCATTAGCTCGATTCCAATCGAATTAAACTAGCAATTTGCAAAAATGAACAAACCCGAAGTTACCATGAAATCAAAAAGCACTTTTCATTGGATCGATTCCAATGGAATTGGACTAGAAATTAGTCGAAAACGAACAAACCCAAAGTTATCTTGAAATCAAAAACCACTTTTCATTGCCCCGATTCCAATCGAATGAGAAGTTATCATGAAATCAAAAACCACTTTTCATTGGCTCAATTCCAATCGAGTTAGACAAGCAATTCGCGAAAAAGGATCAAACCCGAATTTGTCATGAAATCAAAAACCACTATTCATTGGCTAGATTCCAATCAAGTTAGACTAGCAATTCGCAACACCGAACAAACCCGAAGTTATCATGCAATCAAGAATCAGTTTTCATTGGCTCGATTTCAATCAAATTAGACGACCAATTCGCCATAAATGAACAAATGCGAAGTTACCATGAAATCAAAAATCACTTTTCATCGGCTCGATTGAAAGTAAATTAGACTAGGGATTCGCCAAAAATGAAGAAACCCGAAGTTATCATGAAATTAAAAACCACTTTTCATTGGCTCGATTCCAATCGAATTAGACTAGCAATTCACCAAAAACAAACAAACCCGAAGTTGTCATGAAATCAAAAAACCACTTTTCATTGGCTCGATTCCAATCGAATTAGACTAGTAATTCGCAAAAACGAAAAAACCCGAAATTATCATGAAATTAAAAAGAACTTTTCCTTGGATCGATTCCAATGGAATTGACTAGAAATTCGTCGAAAACGAACAAACACAAATTTATCTTGAAATGAAATTCAATTTTCATTGGCCCTATTCCAATTGAATTTGACTAGCAATTCGCAAAAAGGAACAAATTGAAAGTTATCATGAAATCAAAAATCACTTTTTATGACTCGATTCCAATCAAATTAGACAAGCAATTCGTCAAAAACGAACAAACCAGAAGTGATCATGAAATCAAAAACCACTTTTCATTGGCTCGATTCCAATCGAATTGGACTAGCCATTCATCAAAAACGAACAAACCCAAAATTTTGGTGAAATAAAAAACTACATTTCATTGGCTGGACTCAAATCGAATTAGACTAGGAATTCGCCAAAAATGAACAAACCCGAAGTTATCGTGAAATCAAAAACCACATTCCACTGGCTCGATTCCGATCGAATTAGGCTAGCAATTCGCCAAAAACGAACAAACCCAAAGTGATCATGAATTCAAAAACTACTTTTCATTGGCTCGATTCCAATAAAACTAGACTAGCAATTTGCCAAAAATGAACAAACCCGAAGTTATCGTGAAATCAAAAACCACTTTTCATTTGCTTGATACCTGTCGAATTAGACTAGCAATTCGTCAAAAATGAACAAACTCGAACTTTTCATGATATCAAGAACCACTTCTCATTGGCTCGATTCGAACCGAATTAGAATAGCCATTCACCAAAAATGAACAAACATGAAGTTATCATGAAATAGAAAACAACATTTCATTGGCTCGATTCCAATCGATTTAGACTGTCAATTCACCAAAAACGAACAAACCCGAAGCTATCATAAAATCAAAAACCACTTTTCATTGGCTCGATTCCAATCAAGTTAGACTAGCAATTCGTCGAAAACGAACAATCCCGAAGTTATCATGAAATCTAAAACCACTATTCATTGGCTTGATTCCAATCAAGTTGGACTAGCAATTTGCCAACACCAAACAAACCCGAAGTTATCATGAAATTAAGAATCAGTTTTCATTGGCTCGATTTCAATCGAATTGACTAGTAATTTGCCATAAACGAACAAACCCGAAGTTACTATGAAATCAAAAAGCACTTTTCATCTGCTCAATTGAAATCGAATTAGACTAGCAATTCGCCAAAAATGAATAAGCCCGAAGTTATCGTGAAATCAAAAACCACTTTTCATTGGCTCGATTCCAATCGAGCTAAACTAGCAATTCGCCAAAAGCGAACAAAATCGAAGTTATCACGTAATCAAAAATCACTTCTCATTGGCTCGATTCCAATCGAATTAGACTAGCAATTCGCCCAAAAAGAACAAACTCGAAGTTATCTTGAAATAAAAAACAACTTTTCATTGGCTCGATTCCAATCGAATTAGACTAGCAATTCGTAAAACCGAACAAACTTGAAGTTATCATGAAATCAAAAACCACTTTTCATTGGATTGATTCCAATGGAATTGGACTAGAAATTCGCCAAAAACGAACAAACCCAAAGTTACTTTGAAATCAAAAAACACTTTTCATTGGCACGAATCCAATCGAATTAGACTAGCAATTCGTAAAAACGAACAAATTGAAAGGTATCACGAAAACAAAAACCACTTTTCACTGGATCGATTCGAATGGAGTTGGACTAGAAATTTGCCAAAAATGAACAAACCCAAAATTATCTTGAAATCAAAAATCACTTTTCATTGGCTCGATTCCAATTGAATTAGACTAGGAATTCGCAAAAACGAACAAACCCAAAGTTATCATGAAATCAAAAGCAACTTTTCATTGGCTCGATTCCAATTGAACTAGTCTAGCAATCTGCGACAAATGAACAAACCCGAAGGTATCATGATATCAAACACCACTTTTCTTCGGCTCGATTCCAATCGAGTTAGACTAGCAATTTGCCAAAATCGAACAAACCCGAAGTTATCAAGAAATGAAAAAATCACTTTTCATTGGCTCGATTCCAATCGAGTTAGACTAGTAATTCGCCAACACAGAACAAACCCGAAGTTATCATGAAATCAAAAATCAATTTTCATTGGCTCAATTTCAATCGAATTGACTAGTAATTTGCTATAAACGAACAAACCCGAAGTTACTATGAAATCAAAAAGCACTTTTCATCTGCTCAATTGAAATCGAATTAGACTAGCAATTCGCCAAAAATGAATAAACCCGAAGTTATCATGAAATCAAAAACCACTTTTCATTGGCTCGATTCCAATCGAGCTAAACTAGCAATTCGCCAAAAGCGAACAAAACCGAAGTTATCACGTAATCAAAAACCACTTCTCATTGGCTCGATTCCAATCGAATTAGACTAGCAATTCGCCCAAAAAGAACAAACTCGAAGTTATCTTGAAATAAAAAACAACTTTTCATTTGCTCGATTCCAATCGAATTAGACTAGCAATTCGCCCAAAAAGAACAAACTCGAAGTTATCTTGAAATAAAAAACAACTTTTCATTTGCTCGATTCCAATCGAATTAGACTAGCAATTCGTAAAACCGAACAAACTTGAAGTTATCATGAAATCAAAAACCACTTTTCATTGGATTGATTCCAATGGAATTGGACTAGAAATTCGCCAAAAACGAACAAACCCAACGTTACTTTGAAATCAAAAACACTTTTCATTGGCACGAATCCAATCGAATTAGACTAGCAATTCGTAAAAACGAACAAATCGAAAGGTATCACGAAAACAAAAACCACTTTTCACTGGATCGATTCGAATGGAATTGGACTAGAAATTTGCCAAAAATGAACAAACCCAAAATTATCTTGAAATCAAAAATCACTTTTCATTGGCTCGATTCCAATTGAATTAGACTAGGAATTCGTAGAAACGAACAAACCCAAAGTTATCATGAAATCAAAAGCAACTTTTCATTGGCTCGATTCCAATTGAACTAGTCTAGCAATCTGCGACAAAAGAACAAACCCGAAGGTATCATGATATCAAACACCACTTTTCTTCGGCTCGATTCCAATCGAGTTAGACTAGCAATTTGCCAAAATCGAACAAACCCGAAGTTATCATGAAATGAAAAAATCACTTTTCATTGGCTCGATTCCAATCGAGTTAGACTAGTAATTCGCCAACACAGAACAAACCCGAAGTTATCATGAAATCAAAAATCAATTTTCATTGGCTCGATTTCAATCGAATTGACTAGCAATTCACCATAAATGAACAACCCCGAAGTTACCATGAAATCAAAAACCACTTTTCATTGGCTCGATTGAAATCGAAATAGACTAGCAATTCACCAAAAACGAACAAACCCGAAGTTATCAGATAATCAAAAACCACTTTTCACTGGCTCGATTCCAATCGAATTAGACAAGCAATTCGCAAAAAATGAACCAACCCAAAGTTATCATGAAACCAAAAACCACTTTTCATTTGCTCGATTCCAATCGAATTAGACTAGCAATTCGCCAAAAACGAACAAACCCAAAGTTATCTTAAAACCAAAAACCACTATTCATTGGCTCGACTCCAATCGAATTAGACTAGCAATTCGCCAAAAATGAACAAACCCGAAGTTATCATGAAAACAAGAACCACTTTCCATTGGCTCGATTCCAATCGAATTAGACTAGCAGTTCGCTAAAAATGAACAAACCCGAAGTTATAATGAAATCAAAAACCACTTTTGAATGGCTTGATTGAAATCGAATTAGACTAGCAATTCGCCAAAATCGAACAAACCCGAAGATATCATGAAATCAAAAACCACTTTTCATTGACTCGATTCCAATCGAATTAAACTAGCAATTCGCCAAAAGCGAACAAAATCGAAATTATCATGAAATCAAAAACCACTATTCATTGGCTCGATTCCAATCGAATTAGACTACCAATGCGCAAAAATGATAAAATCCGAAGTTATCATGAAATCAAAAACCACTTTTCATTGGCTCGATTCCAATCGAATTAGGCTAGAAATTCATCAAAAATAAACGAACCTGAAGTGATCATGAAATCAAAAACCACTTTTCATTGGCTCGATACCAATCGAATTAGACCAGTAATTCGCCAAAAATGAACGAACCCGAAGTGATCATAAAATCAAAAACCACTTTTCATTAGCTGGATTCCAATCGAATTAGACTAGCAATTCGTCAAAAATAAACAAACCTGAAGTGATCATGAAATCAAAAATCAATTTTCATTGGCTCGATACCAATTGAATTAGACTAGCAATACGCAAAAATGAACAAACCCGAAGTAATTGAGAAATCAAAAATCACTTTTCATTGGCTCAATTCCAATCGAATTAGACTAGCAATTCGCCAAAATCGAACAAACTTAAAGTTGTCATGAAATCAAAAAAAACTTTACATTGGCTCGATTCCAATCGAATGAGACTAGCAATACGCAAAAATGAACAAACCCGAATTAATCATGAAATCAAAAACCACTTTTCATTGGCTCGATTCCAATCGAATTAGACTAGCAATTCGCCAAAATCGAACAAACCTGAAGTTGTCTTGAAATTAGGAACCACTTTTCATTGGCTCGATACCAATCGAATTAGACTAGCAATACGGAAAAATGAACAAACCTGAAGTTATCATGAAATCAAAAACCACTTTTCATTGTGTCGATTCCATCGAATTAGACTAGGAATTCGCCAAAATCGAACAAACCTAAAGTTGTCGTGAAATTAAAAACAACTTTTCATTTGTTTGATTCAAATCGAATTAGACTAGCGATTCGCCAACACCGAACAAACCCGAAGTTATCATGAAATCAAAAACCAGTTTTCATTGCCTCGATTTCAATCGAATTAGACTACCAATTCGCCATAAACAAACAAACTCGAAGTTACTATGAAATCAAAAATCACTTTTCATTGGCTCGATTCCAATCGAATTAGTCTAGTAGTTTACCTAAAACGAACAAATCCGAAATTATAAGGAAATCAAAAACCACATTACATTGGCTCGATTCCAATCGAATTAGACTAGCAATTTGCTAAAAATGAAAAACCGCAAAGTTATCTTAAAATCGAAAACCACGTTTCATTGGCTAGATTCCAGTCGAATTACACTAGCAATTCGCCTAAAATGAACTAACCTAAAGTTATCATGAAATCAAAAGCCACTTTTCATTGGCTCGATCCAATTGAATTACACTAGCACTTCGCTAAAATGAGCAAACCCGAAGTTATCATAAAATCAAAACCCACTATTCATTCGCTCGATTCCAATCGAATTAGACTAGCAATTTGTCAAAAATGAACAATCCAAAGTTATCATGAAGTCAAAAGCCACTTTTCATTAGCTCGATTCCAATCGAATTAGACTAGCAATTCGCCAAAAATGAACAAATCTGAAATTATCATGAAATCAAAAACAACTTTTCATTGGCTCGATTCCAATCAAATTAGACCAGCAATTCGCCAGGAAACCAACGAACCCAAAGTCATCAAGAAATCAAAATCATCTTTTCATTGGCTTGATTCCAGTCGAATTAGTCTAGCTATTCGCCAAAAACGAGCAAACCCGAAGTTATCATGAAATCAAAAATCACATTTCAATGGCTCGATTCCAATCGAATTAGACTAGCAATTTGTGAAAAATGAACAAACCTGAAGTTATAATGAAATCAAAAACCACATTTCATTGGCTCGATTCCAATCGACTTAGACTGGCAATTCGTCAAAAAAGAACAAACCCGAAGGTATCATGAAATCAAAAGCGACTTTTAATTGACGCCATTCAAATTGAATTCGACTAGCAAATTGCGAAAAATGAACAAACCCAAAGTTATCACGAATCAAAACCACATTTCATTGGCTTGATTCCAATCGAATTAGACTAGCAATTTGCGAAAAAGGAACAAACCCGAAGTTATCAAGAAATCAAAATCCACTTTTCATTGGCGCAATTCCATTCGAATTAGACTAGCAATTCACCAATAACTACCAAACCCGAAGTTATCATGAAATCAAAATCCACTTTTCATTGGCTCGATTCGAATCGAATTAGACTAGTACATCGCCAAAATGAACAAACCCGAAGTTGTCATGAAATCAAAACCCACTTTTCATTCGCTCGATTCCAATCGAATTGGACTAGCAACTTGTTAAAAACGAACAAACCAAAGTTATCATGAAATCAATAGCCACTTTTCATTGGCTCGATTCCAATCGAATTAGACAAGCAATTCGTCAAAAATGAACAAACCCGAAGTTATCATGAAATCAAAAGTGACTTTTCATTGGCGCCATTCAAATTGAATTCGACTAGTAATTTGCCAAAAATGAACAAACCCGAAGTTATCATGCAATCAAAACCACATTTCATTGGCTCGATTCCAATCGAATTAGACTAGCAATTTGCGAAAAATGAACAAACCCGAAGTTATCAAGAAATCAAAATCCACTTTTCATTGGCACGATTCCATTCAAATTAGACTAGCAATTCACTAATAACTACCAAACCCAAAATTATCATGAAATCAAAAGCCACTTTTCACTGGCTCGATTCGAATCAAATTAGACTAGTACATCGCCAAAATGAACAAACCTGAAGTTATCATGAAATCAAAACCCACTTTTCATTCGCTCGATTCCAATCGAATTAGACTAGCAATTTATTAAAAATGAACAAACCAAAGTTATCATGAAATCAAAAGCCACTTTTCATTGGCTCGATTTCAATCGAATTAGACTAGCAATCCGTCAAAAACGAACAAATCCGTAATTATCATGAAATACAAAACCACTTTTCATTGGCTCGATTCCAATCGAATTGGACTAGCAATTCGCCAAGAAACGAATGAACCCAAAGTTATCAAAAAAATCAAAAACCACTTTTCATTGGCTCGATTCCAATCGAATTAGTCTAGCTAATCGCCAAAAACGAACAAACCCGAAGTTATCATGAAATCAAGAACCACTTACATTGGCTCGATTCCAATCGAATTAGACTAGCAATTTACCAAAAACTAACAAACCCGAAGTTATCATGGAATCAAAAACCACATTTCATTGGCTCGATTCCAATCTAATTAGACTAGCAATTCGCCAAAAACGAACAAGCCCAAAGTTATCATGAAATCAAAAGCGACTTTTCATTGGCGCGATTCAAATCAAATTCGACTAGCAATTTGCCAAAATGAACAAACCCGAAGTTATCATGATATGAAAACCCACTTTTCTTTCGATTGATTCCAGTCGAATTAGTCCAGATATTCGCCTAAAAAGGACAAACCCGAAGTTGTCATGAAATCAAAAGCCACATTTCATTAGCTCGATTCCAATCGAATTGGACTAGCAATTCTCCAAAAAGGAACAAACCCGACGTTATCATAAAATCAAAAACAACTTTTCATTGGCTCGATTCCAGTCGAATTAGATTAGCAATTCGCCAAAAATGAACAAACCCGAAGTTATCATGAAATCTAAAACCACTTTTCATTAGCTCGATTCCAATCGAATTCCACTAGCAATTCGCCAAAAATGAACAAACCCGAAGTTATCATGAAATCAAAAGCCACTTTTCATTGGCTCGATTCCAATCGAATTAGACTAGAAATTCCGCGAAACGAACAAACCCGAAGTTATCATGAAATCAAAAACCACATTTCATTGGCTCGATTCCTATCAAATTAGACTAGCAATTTGCCAAAAACGAACAAACCCGAGGTCATCTTAAAATCGAAAACCACTTTTCATTGGCTCGAGTCCAAACGGATTACACTAGCAATTCGCCAAAAGCGAGCAAACCCGAAGTTATCATGAAATAAAAAGCCTCTTTTCATTTGCTCGATTCCAATCGAATTAGACTAGCTATTTGCCAAAACGAAGAAACCCGACGTTATCATGAAATCAAAACCCACTTTTCATTCATTCGATTCCAATTGAATTAGTCTAACAATTTGCCAAAAATGAACAAACCCGATGTTATCAAGAAATCAGAAGCCACATTTCATTGTCTCGATTCCAATCGAATTAGACTAGAAATTCGCCAAAAACAAACAAACCAAAAATTATCATGAAATCAAAAACCACTTTTCATTGGCTCGATTCCAATCAAATTAGACTAGCATTTCGCTAAGAAACGAAATAACCCGATGTTATCATGAAATCAATAACCACATTTCATTGGCTCAATTCCTATCGAATCAGTCTAGCTATTCGCCAAAATTGAACAAACTCGAAGTTATCATGAAATCAAAAACCACATTTCATTGTCTTGATTCGAAACGAATAAGACTAGCAATACACCAAAAATGAACAATCCCAAAGTTATCATGAAATCAAAAACCACATTTCATTGGCTTGATTCGAAACGAATTAGACTAGCAATTCACCAAAAATGAACAAACCCAAAGTTATCATGAAATCAAAAACCACATTTCATTGGCACAATTCCAATGGAATTAGACTAGCAATTCGGCAAAAACGAACAGCCCCAAAGTTATCTTAAAATCGAAAACCACTTTTCATTGCCTCGATTCCAATCGACTTACACTAGCAATTCGCCAAAAATGAACTAACCCGAAGTTATCATGAAATCAAAAACCACATTTCATTGGCTCGAATCCAATCGAATTAGACTAAAAATTTGCAAAAAATGAACAAACCCGAGGTTACCATGAAATAAAAAACAACATTTCATTGGCTCGATTCCAATCGAATTAGACAAGAAATTTGCAAAAAATGAACAAACCCGAGGTTATCATGAAATCAAAAACAACATTTCATTGGCACGATTCCAATCGAATTAGACTAGCAATTCGCCAAAAACGAACAACCCCAATGTTATCTTAAAATTGAAAACCACTTTTCATTGCCTCGATCCCAATCGAATTACACTAGCAATTTGCCAAAAACGAACAAACCCGAAGTTATCATGAAATCAAAAACCACATTTCATTGGCTCGAATCCAATAGAATTAGACTTGAAATTTGCAAAAAATGAACAAACCCGAGGTTATCATGAAATAAAAAACAACATTTCGTTGGCTCGATTCCAATCGAATTAGACTAGCAATTTTCCAAAAACGAACAAACCCGGAGTTATCATGAAATCAAAAACCACTTTTCATTGGCTCGATTCCAATCGAATTAGCCTAGCAATTCGCCAAAAACGAACACACCCAAAGTTATCAAGAAATCAAAAACCTCGTTTCTTTCGCTCGATTCGAATCGAATTAGTCTAGCTATTCACCGAAAACGAACAAACTCGAATTATCATGAAATCAAAAACCACATTTCATTGGCTCGATTCCAATCGAATTAGACTAGCAATTCACCAAAAATGAACAAACCCGAAGTTATAATGAAATCAAAAACCACATTTCATTGGCTTGATTCCAATCGAATTAGACTTACAATTCGCCAAAAATGAACAACCCCAAAGTTATCTTAAAATCGAAAACCACTTTTCATTACCTCGATTCCAATCGAATTACATTAGCAATTCGCCAAAAACGAACAAACCCGAAGTTATCATGAAATCAAAAACCACATTTCATCAGCTCGAATCCAATCGAATTATATTAAAAGTTTGCAAAAAATGATAAACCCGAAGTTATCATGAAATCAAAAACAACATTTAATTGGCTCGATTCCAATCGAATTAGACTAGCAATTCGCGAAAAATGAACAAACCTGAAGTTATCATGAAATCAAAAACCACATTTCATTGGCTCGATTTCAATCGAATTAGACTAGCAATTTGCCAAAAATGAACAAACCTGAAGTTATCATAAATTCAAAAACAACATTTCATTGGCTCGATTCCAATCGAGTTAGACTAGCAATTTGCAAAAAATGAAGAAACCCAAAGTTATCATGAAATCAAAAGCGACTTTTCATTGGCTCGATTCAATTTGAATTAGACTAGCAATTTGCCAAAACAAACAAACCCAAAGTCATCATGATATCAAAACCCACTTTTCATTCGATCGATTCGAATCGAATTAGTCCATCTATTCACCAAAAATGAACAAAACCGAAGTCTTCATGAATTCAAAATCCACATTTCATTGGCTAGATTCCATTTGAATTAGACTAGCAATTTGCCAAAAATGAACAAACCCAAAGTTATCATGAAATCAAAAACCACTTTTCATTGGCTCGATTGCAATCGAATTAGACTAGCAATTCGCCAAGAAAAGAACGAACCCAAAGTTACCAAAAATTCAAAAACCTCTTTTCTTTCGCTCGATTCCAATCGAATTAGTCTAGCTATTCGTCGAAAATGATCAAACTCAAATTATCATGAAATCAAAAACCACATTTCATTGGCTCGATTCCAATCGAATTAGACTAGCAATTCCTGAAAAATGAACAAGCCGAAGTTATCATGAAATCAAAAACCACATTTCATTGGCTCGAATCCAATCGAATTAGACTAGAAATTTACCAAAAACGAACAAACCGGAAGTTATCATGAAATCAAAAACCACATTTCATTGGCTCGATTCTAATCGAATTAGACTAGCAATTTGCCAAAAAGGAACAAACCCGAAGTTATCACGAAATCAAAAACCACATTTCATTGGCTCCATTCCAATCGAATTACACTAGCAATTCGCAAAAAATTAAGAAACCCGAAGTTATCATGAAATCAAAAGCGACTTTTCATTGGCTCGATTCAAATTGAATTAGACTAGCAATTTGCCAAAACAAACAAACCCAAAGTTATCATGATATCAAAACCCACTTTTCATTCGATCGATTCCAATCGAATTAGTCCAGCTATTCGCCAAAAATGAACAAAATCGAAGTCATCATGAAATCAAAAATCACATTTCGTTGGCTCGATTCCATTCGAATTAGACTAGCAATTCGCCAAAAATGAACAAATCCGAAGTTATCATGAAATCAAAAACCACTTTTCATTGGCTCGATTCCAATCGAATTAGACTAGCAATTCGCCAAAAATGAACAAATCCGAAGTTATCATGAAATCAAAAACCACTTTTCATTGGCTCGATTCCAATCGAATTAGACTAGCAATTCGCCAAAAACGAACACACCCAAAGTTATCAAGAAATCAAAAACCTCTTTTTTTCGCTCAATTCCAATCGAATTAGTCTAGCTATTCGTCGAAAACGAACAAACTCGAATTATCATGAAATCAAAAACCACATTTCATTGGCTCGATTCCAATCGAATTAGACTAGCAATTCGTAAAAAATGAACAAACCTGAAGTTATCATGAAATTAAAAACCACATTTCATTGGCTCGAATCCAATCGAATTAGACTAGAAATTTACTAAAAAGAACAAACCCAATGTTATCATGAAATCACAAACCACATTTCATTGTCTCGATTCCAATCGAATTAGTCTTGCTGTTCGCCAAAAATGAACAAACCCGAAGTTATCACGAAATCAAAAACCACATTTCATTGGCTCGATTCCAATCAAATTGGACAAACGGTTTGCCAAAAAAGAACAAACCCAAGTTATCACAAAATCAAAAGTCACTTTTCATTGGCTTGATTCCAATCGAATTAGACTAGCTATTCGTCAAAAATGAAAAAACCTGAAATTATCACAAAATCAAAAACCACTTTTCATTGGCTCGATTCGAATCGAATTAGAATAGCAATTTGCCAAGAAACGAAATAACCCGAAATTATCATGAAATCAAAAACCACATTTCATTAGCTCGATTCAATCAAATTAGTATAGCTATATGCCAAAACTGAACAAACCTGAATTTATAATGAATTCAAAAACCACATTTCATTGGCTTAATTCCAAACAAATTAGACTAGCAATTCATCAAAAATGAACAAACCCGAAGTTATCATGAAATCAAAAATCACATTTCATTGGCTCGATTCCAATCCAATTAGACTAGCAATTTGCCAAAAACGAACAACCCCAAAGTTATCTTAAAATCGAAAACCACTTTTCATTGGCTCGATTCCGATCGAATTACGCTAGCAATTCGCCAAAAATGAACAAATCCGAAGTTATCATGAAATCAAAAGACACTTTTAATTGGCTCGATCCAATCGAATTTCACTAGCACTTCGCTAAAATGAACAAACTCGAAGTTATCATAATATCAAAACCCACTTTTCACTCGCTCGATTCCAATCGAATTAGACTAGCAATTTGTCAAAAACGAACAAACCAAATTTATCTTGAAATCAAAAGTCACTTTTCATTGGCTCGATTCCAATCGAATTAGACTAGCAATTCGCCAAAAACAAACAAATCTAAAATTATCATGAAATCAAAAACCAATTTTCATTGGCTCGATTCTAATCGAATTAGACTAGCAATTCGCCAATGTACCAACGAACCCAAAGTTATCAAGAAATCAAAAACCTCTTTTCTTTGGCTCAATTCCAATCGAATTAGTCTAGCTATTCGCCAAAATTGAACAAACCCGAAATTATCATGAAATCAAAAATCACATTTCATTGGCTCGATTCCAATCCAATTAGACTAGCAATTTGCCAAAAACGAACAACCCCAAAGTTATCTTAAAATCGAAAACCACTTTTCATTGGCTCGATTCCGATCGAATTACGCTAGCAATTCACCAAAAATGAACAAACCCGAAGTTATCATGAAATCAAATGCCACTTTTAATTGGCTCGATCCAATCGAATTTCACTAGCACTTCGCTAAAATGAACAAACCCGAAGTTATCATAATATCAAAACCCACTTTTCACTCGCTCGATTCCAATCGAATTAGACTAGCAATTTGTCAAAAACGAACAAACCAAAGTTATCTTGAAATCAAAAGTCACTTTTCATTGGCTCGATTCCAGTCGAATTAGACTAGCAATTCGCTAAAAATGAACAAATCTAAAATTATCATGAAATCAAAAACCAATTTTCATTGGCTCGATTCTAATCGAATTAGACTAGCAATTCGCCAATGTACCAACGAACCCAAAGTTATCAAGAAATCAAAAACCTCTTTTCTTTGGCTCAATTCCAATCGAATTAGTCTAGCTATTCGCCAAAATTGAACAAACCCGAAGTTATCATGAAATGAAAAACCACATTTCATTAGCTTGATTCGAAACGAATTAGACTAGCAATTCACCAAAAATGAACAAACCCGAAGTTATCATGAAATCAAAAACCACATTACATTGGCTAGATTCGAAACGAATTAGACTAGCAATTCACCAAAAATGAATAAACCCGAAGTTATCATGAAATCAAAAATCACATTTCATTAGCTCGATTCCAATCGAATTAGACTAGCAATTCATCGAAAACGAACAACCCCAAAGTTATGTAAAAATCGAAACCACTTTTCATCGCCTCGATTCCAATCGAATTGCAGTAGCAATTCGCCAAAAACGAACAAACCCGAAGTTATCATGAAATCAAAAACCACATTTCATTAGCTCGAATCCAATCGAATTAGACTAGAAATTTACAAAAAATGAACAAACCCGAAGTTATCACGACATCAAAAAAAAAATTTCATTGGCTCGATTCCAATCGAATTAGATTAGCAATTTGCCAAAAATGAACAAACCCGAAGTTATCATGAAATCAAAAATCGCATTTCGTTACTAGCAATTCGCCAAAAATGAACAAACCTGAAGTTATCATGAAATCAATAGCGACTTTTCATTCGCTCGATTCAAATCAAATTCGACTAGCAATTTGCCAAAACGAACAAAGCCGACGTTATCATGATATCAAAACCCACTTTTCTTTCGATCGATTCCAATCGAATTAGTTGAGCTATTCGCCAAAAAAAATAAACCCGAAGTTATCATGAAATCAAAAATCACATTTCTTTGGCTCGATTCCAATCGAATTAGACTAGTAATTCGCCAAAAAGGAACAAACCCGAAGTTATCATGAAATCAAAAACCACTTTTCATTAGCTTGATCCCAATCGAATTGAACTAGCAATTTGCCAAGAAACGAATGAACCCGACATTATCAAAAAATAAAAAACCTCTTTTCATTGACTCGATTCCAATCGAATTAGTCTAGCCATTCGCCAAAAATGAACAAATCCGAATTTATCATGAAATCAAAAACCACATTTCATTGGCTCGAATCCAATCGAATTAGACTAGAAATTTGTAAAAAATGAACAACCCCGAAGTTATCATGAAATCAAAAACAACATTTCGTTGGCTAGATTCCAATCGAATTAGACTAGCAATTTGTCAAAAATGAACAAACCTGAAGTTATCGTGAAATCAAAAATTACATTTCATTGGCTCGATTCTAATCGAATTAGACTAGCAATTCAAAAAAATGAACAAACCCGAAGTTATCATGAAATTAAAAGAAACTTTTCATTCGCTCGATTCAAATCGAATTCGACTAGTAACTTGCCAAAACAAACAAACCCAAAGTTATCATGATATCAAAACCCACTTTTCTTTCGATCGATTCCAATCGAATTAGTCTAGCAATTTGCCAAAAAAGAACAAACCCGAAGTTATCATGAAATCAAAAACCACATTTCTTTGGCTCCATTCCAATCAAATTAGACTAGCAATTCGCCAAAAAGGAACAAACCCGAAGTTATCATGAAATCAAAAACCACTTTTCATTGAC